>NC_133781.1:33240271-33251884 GCF_003597395.2 Chelonoidis abingdonii
CCGAGTTCAGATTGCTGTCCAGAGCGGTCACAATGGTGCACTGTGGGATAGCGCCCAGAGGCCAATACCATCGAATTGCGACCACACTAACCCTAATCCGACATGGCAATACCAATTTCAGCACTACTCGCCTCGTCGGGGAGGAGTACAGCTATTGGTATTAAGAGCCCTTTATATCGAAATGAAGGGCTTCGTTGTGTGGACGGTGCAGGGTTAATTCGGTTTAACGCTGCTAAATTCGGTATAAACGCGCAGTGTAGACCTGGCCAGACAAACAATTGGAGAGATCCTTTCCTTGTCCCAGCACCCATGGCTGATTTCACACATATACTTGGAAAGTGGGACAGCTTCCTTAACAGACAACATATTAGAACAAAGCTTAAACATGTTCTTCATAATAATTTAAAAAACAATACTAGCAGCCTATTTAATTGTAAAAACAGTAAAAAATATCCACCTCCCTTTCCATTTCTTATGAGTCTCGAAGTTTCAATCTCCTCAGTGTGGTAGATATGCTTGCTTTGATTTGTTTAGCACTTGGAAGTCCAGGGGCTCCAGGCTGCTGGCCCTAGGATCCCTAGGGACAGCTCTGTCCACCATTAGGGATTTTTTTCTTGAGAAGCCCCTGTAACATTTTGCAAACCCCTAGGGGTTCATGAACCCCAATTTGGGAACCACTGATCTACACCTAGAGCAGATGCTGATGACTGAGGGAAGAAGTCAGTTACAGAAGGGAACAGGGTGGATTGATTTAAATCACCAAGTGGAAAGCCTCAGTTTAAATAATTGATTGTAATCAAGTTTTCTGTGTCATCATTTATTTTCTAAAGAAAGGTGCATTCTTATTGGTTGATATAACCACTAAAACATGTTGATTTACAGCTCAATCATGCCTTTACACTATATTTGGTAATATTTTTTGCAACCTAAGAAGGTACACTATAACTACGTACATTTTAATATTTTCAGATTCTTATTAACTGTATATTTTAATATGCTAGAAAATATTTACTAGATAATTAAGTTTTAGCATATGATTTGTGTCAAGATGCGTTAGGATAACAGGAATTTAAACATGCAAAAGAGCACAAAGTTTCTTTTTATTAAACAAAACAAGACCTTAATACAGTATGTGATCTGCTGTGCCATATTTACCTCAAAAGTTAGATTTTTTTCCAGATATTCTTTATTTATATGGAAAAGATTTTGATAGAGTCGCATGGATTCAGCCCATTTTTTTATTTAAATGTTTTAAGAGATAAATTTAGGCCCTAACATATTTTATAATAAATTCAGATTTAATTTTAAACAGTATTATTTTTAAAAAGAAACTATAATTTAAACAAAATTAAAAAATCCATTTTTAATTTTTTTTCAAAATAATCAATTTTTATTCATGCTATAAAGGAAGTAATCAGGTGATACATTTTCTATTCTGGATCATGATCTTTCCCTCAAATCTAGAGACATTTCAAATATAGCAAGCATGAGAGTAAATTAACCACTGGAACCACACACCAAGGGCTGTGGTGGATTCTCCAACACTGACAATTTTTAAATCAGCACTGGATGTTTGTCTAAAAGATATGCTCTAGAAATTATTTTTGGGAAGTTCTATGGGCTGTTACACAAGAGGTCAAATTAGATGACGACAATGGTCTCTTTTGGCCCTGGAATTTATTAAAATGAATAAGTCTGTTACTTTGGATAAGTGTGTCACTTTAAGATCCACCCAGGCGTGGCCTAGCTCCCTAAATACAACTAAAAGATCAAGGAGTACTTGTGACACCTTAGAGACTAACAAATTTATTTGGGTATAAGTTTTCGTGGGCTAAAACCCATTTCATCAGATGCATGTAGTGGAAAATACAGTAAGAAGATATATATACACAGAGAACATGAAAAATGGGTGTTGTCATATCAACTCTGACGAGACAAATCAATTAAGGTGGGCTATTATCAGCAAGAGAAAAAAAATTTTTGTAGTGATAATCAGGATGGCCCATTTCAAACAGCTGACAAGAAGTTATGAGTAACAGTAGGGGAAAAATTAGCATGGGGAAATGGTTTTTACTTTGTGTAATGACCCATTCACTCCCATTATTCAAGCCTAATTTGATGGTGTCCAGTTTGCAAATTAATTCCAGTTCTGCAGTTTCTCACTGGAGTCTGTGTTTGAAGTTTTTTTGTTGGAGAACTGCAACTTTTAGGTCTGTAATTGAGTGACCAGGGAGGCTGCAATGTTCTCCGACTGTTTTTTGAATGTTATATAATTCTTGATGTTTGATTTGTGTCCATTTATTCTTTTGTGTAGAGAATGTCCAGTTTGGCTAATGTACATTGCAGAGGGGCATTGCTGGCACATGGGCATGTGA
The DNA here is from genome assembly GCF_003597395.2 of Chelonoidis abingdonii. Lineage (NCBI taxonomy): Eukaryota > Metazoa > Chordata > Testudines > Testudinidae > Chelonoidis > Chelonoidis abingdonii. The sequence goes on from NC_133781.1 coordinate 33,242,647, forward strand.
CACTGCACCCCACATTTGTCCTAGTAATATTATTATAATATGGTTATGGCATAATTATGATGCATTTTGTGCAAGATAAGTCATGTGAGGTGTCATTGGAAAAGTTATGATTTGCTGAATATGATTATGCGATTGGTATGCATGTCTCATTTTTGCATCTGAAGTTATAAATGCTGACTACGTATCTGTACTTCAAATGTAATTACATCTGGGTTAAACCCACCAGACAAGATGCTTTCAGTCTAGATAGCTGGTTTGGATGGGCCTAGTCAGGGCAATGAGCCATTAGGGAAAACAAGAGGCCTTAGCAGAAGCTTATCTCCCACCTGGTGAGCCTTCCTGAGAAGGCTACAGCCAGCCTGTAAGTAAAGGCTGCTATGAGTACAAGCATACATGACCAGACCACATGATTCTGGACACCATCTTGGGATATCAGTATTTTTCCACAAACAGGTCTGAGAGCCAGGTTTTGAAACAAAGGGTTCCTGCCATATGCTACAGCTATATGAGACAAGGAGTGCCATCATCCATGGTTCTTCACTCCATACACAAGAAGACTCCTAGAAACATCTGCAGAATGAAGACTGAACTGGGGAAAGTGCTGGACTCAAGCTAAAGGGATTTCTAGCCTGTGTATGAAACATCTGGGGATTCCAAGATGCAAAGCAAATGTAGCTGTGCCTTAAGAATCTACAAGTCTGCCTGTACCATCAGTTAGGGTCAGAATCTGCTATTCATATCCAATCTATTTAGTATATTAAGCTTAGTTTTCGTTTTTTATTTGCTAGGTAATCTGCTTTATCTGTTTGCTATCACTTAAAATCTATTTTTTGTAGTTAATAAACTTGCTTTTGTTTTAATATAAACCAGTGAGCTTTGACTGGAGTGACAGAGAAAAATCTCTGCTTGGTTACCACAAGTGTGCATTGTTCTCTTCACACTGAGGAAGAGGTGGAACTGGTATTTAACTCATATACCAGATTTGACCAGAGCAAGATGATACTGCTCTGGAGTACTAGGCTGAGGAAGTGGTGGTTAGAGCGCCTGCGTGTAACTGCATGTAATTGTGTGTCCCTACCTGTGTGAATCCTGGTGAACATGCAGGCTGGAAGGCTTTGCAGCTTGTCACAACACCAAAGTATGAGAGTGCGCCCAGGCTTGTGTGCCAGAGTGCTCAGTGGTACCCCAGTTCTAGGTGGCACCCCAGAGGAACCCGTCACAGAGGGTTTCTGAGATATACCCCGAAAAACAACTTTTCTTAAGATTGACAGAGTTTATCAACTTTTCTCCAAAGCCATGGTTTCATTGCCCAAATGGACTCAATCACTCAATATTTACCCCAGTTAGTGCATGGCAACCACTAACTCTTTAAGCAAGAAACACTGAAAACAGTATTCAAAAAAAGATTTTGGCCCTGCAGATAGGCATGAGCCTAATGCTCAAATGCCAAACGGATTATGCTGCTCAGATGCAGACAGATTTCCCAAGAGAACTGTGAGCCAGTCATGATTCTGAGCAGGTCGTGGGGGCAGCGGCGGAGCGGTGGTTTCCCTCATGGGCTTTGTAATAGGCACTCCGCAGCTTCTTCACTTTAACCCTGCACTGCAGCGCGTCCCAGTCATGGCCCCTTTCCAGCATGGCCCTTGATATCTGCCCATAGGTATCGTAATTCCTACGGCTGGAGCGCAGCTGGGACTGCTCCATTCTGGGGCTTGTTTGCCACGTGGAGCCATGGTCATCTGGAAAGATTCACTGATTGCACTCCACACCTGGCTGAGCAAACAGCAAAAATTCCCGGGGCATTTAAAGGGCGGGTCACCTGAGGCCAGGGCAGCAGAGCTCGAACTGATGAGCAGAGTGGCTGAACAGGCATTCTGGGATACCTCTGGAGGCCAATAAGAAGCTTTTGGTGGCCAAACTGGCTGAGCAGCGCTGCATCAGCAGTGCTATAGCCGTTACTCCCCAGGCCGAGGTGGAGTACAACCAGCGCTGTAGCCTTGCAAGTGTGTACAGTGAGTGAGCTGCAGTGCTGGCAGTGGCTTTACAGCGCTGTAAAGCCACTACCAGCGCTGCAACTCTCCAGTGTAGCCAAATTACATAGCTTAGATTGAATTTCCTCTATAGTGTAGACAAGGCCTTAGGTACGCAGGCCTCTAACTAGCATCTTAAACTCCACCCAAAAACCCATAGGTATCCTGTGCAGATTCTGGAGTACTGGTATTACATGTACCACATTCTTCAACCTTCTAAATGAATACATTAACAGAGCACGAGAATCCTGATCTCTGTCTATAAATACTGCAGACCTTCAGCTAGAAACATGAAGACTTCATCACACGTGTTTTGTTCAAGGATAATCAATATTCAGTGCCTGTGAACAAGTGATTTTAGTTTAGAAGTTATTTCTGAGGAACAGCTGTCCATCGCAATAAGAAATATTGTAGAGTAGAAAAGTAAGTTAATTTATTTGTATACAGATGCAGCTGATACACACACACAAATAAGTGATATTCTTTTTAATTTAAGTGGCTACAATTTTGCAGCAGCGGTTGCAGTAAAGTATGTTTTTCTGGCTCATCTTTACCCCAGTTTTTGAAAGCAGATACCTGTGCTAACATGCTACAAATTGGATTTTTTACAAATCCAATATGTAGCATGTTAGCACAGGTGTCTGCTTACAAAAATTGGAATAGCCTTCCAAAGATAAAAATCCGGAGAACTTTTTTTAGAACACATTAAAAATGTGTTTTAAAAGATGCAATTTCTCAAGTCTGCTTATGATTTAGATTATTCATTGAATCCAGAGGCACCAGTCAGAACTGAGGAACCACTGTAACAGATGCTGTGTAAACATAGAGGAAGAGACAATCCCTGCCCTGAAGAATTTACACTTAAGCCAAGACTGGGTGCGTGAGATACACAAGGCATGAAAAGTCACATAGGCCAACTATAGTACAATGGTTTAAAAAGGGTTTGATTTTTTTGCCCATACCTAATTATTATTAGTTGGCCAATTTCTTATAGGCCAATCAGAAATGTAAACAAAGTCACAGAAGTTTCATCAACTCTATAGCAATTATAATGGTATCTAGCACCAATGTTCATATTTCATTTTCAAGTCACTTTACACAGTCCTCAAATGGTGAGTCAGTATCCTTATTCATTTTACAGATGAGAAGAGAGTGTGAAAACAGCTTGCCCAATGTCACAAAGGGAGTAAATCACCAAAAAATGTGTATAGAATGCAGGAGATCTGGCTGTCAACCCTGTGTAAATTAGAGCATGATGCTTCAATGCGAATTTAGTCTCTCCTCCGTACGTGGCAACAAAAAGTTCCCTGAGATATGGGGGCATTTCTTTGGCAGTAGAACAGCTCGGGCGACACCAGAGGATGAACTGACTCCCACCCCACCTCCCTATCCCGGCCCGACTTCCGAGAGCCCCCACCCCTCGTGATAGGCCGGTGAGCCCCAAGGCAGCTGCTCAAACACCGCAGAGACAGAACCCCGCAGGACAAGGCTCCGCGCCACGCCTTACCTAGGTAAATATCCCCGAAAGAGCCGCTCCCGATCTTCCGGCCCAGCCGGTATCGGTTCCCGACTCTCAGCTCCATGGCAGCCGCCCAGTTCGGCTGCTCTGCCCGCCCAAGTCGGCTTCACGGATGCCAGTTCAGAGCCCGGCAACTCCTGTGACCATCTCAGCCCCAAGTCCCGCCGCTCAAAACCAGTGAACCGAGCAGGCAGCGCAGCGCCGGGTCGGATGGACGCGGATTCCCCAGGGTCCCGGATCTCCTCAGCGCCTCCCGGCCCGAGTCGCCATACTGTGTGACCTCACTTCCCTGGTAACGGGGAGGAGGGGACGGGGCTCACTTGGTTGAAGGGCGGGGCCTGGGTGTTTTCCTGGAGGGAGCGTGCTCCTGAGGCCCTGGAGTAACCTGGAATCAGCCCCCACATCCGAGCCCGGACCGCAGCCCCATCTAGGTCTGCAGCCAGGGCCGGCTTTGGGAAGTGTGGGGCCCAATTCGAACACTTTCGGCACGGCCCTGGCTGGGATGACTTAAAAAGAAAAAAGTGTAAAAAAACCCCTTCCATTTCTTCCATGTATTATTTACTTTCTATAAGTATATAAATAATAAAATTGTATATTATGTACATTCCATCGTATATGCTGTTGATTGGTTATTATGACTGCCATTTCACATGTGTGGGTCCCCGCCACTCCCTGGGGGTGTGCACATGTGTGGGTCCCTGGTGCTTCCTGCCCCCCTCATTGAAGCAGGTGTGCAGGTTACTGGCCTGGGAACTGCAGGGCAGCAGTGGACATGGGGCTGGTTCGAGGCAGGGCAGGGGCTGACTGGAGGTAGGGTCTGGCTGCAGGCAGGGCAAGGGGTGCGGGCCTGGCTGGAAACAGGGGAGTGTGGGGCAGGCTGGCTTTAGGCAGGGCCACAAGGGGGTGCAGCAGGGGTTGGCAGGGCTGGAGATAGGAGTATGGGACTGGCTGGCTTCAGGCAGGGGGATGCAATGGGTTGGCTGGAGACAGGGCAGGGGGTTTGGTAGGGGCTGGCTGTGGGCAGGGGGTGCAGAGCTGGCTGCAGGCAGTGGGGGCGGGGCTGGTGCGGGCAGGGGAGCAGCCGAACTGGCGCATGCCAGCGCAGTCGGCGAGACTGCGGAGCTGGATGCGGGCAATGCAAGGTGGTCAGCCAGAGCAGCTGGAGCCCCAGCCCTTTAAATAGCCCCCAGAAGCCCCCCGCTAAAATCCCAGGTTCTGGGGCTATTAAAAGGCCCGAGGGCTCCCTGCTTTCTACCCTGCCCTGACCTTATTTATAATAGCCGCGGGACCCCTGGATGCATGGGGCGCGCCTCCGCAGCTATTTAACAGAGCGGTGGAGAGTCAGCGGCCCTGGCCCTTTAAATAGCCCCAACCCCCGCTACCACCCAGGGATCTGGAGGCTATTAAAGGGTCCGGACTCGAGCCAGGGGCACAGGGCCTTTGTCACGCTCCGCCGGGAAGCTCCACCGGCTGCGGGGCTTGTCGCCCTCACACGCCGGAGCTGCCACCAGGAAGCGGCTGCGGCTTTGCGGTGCTCTGGTCAGTTAGCCTCCAGCTGAGAGAGTGCGCTAAATCCCGCCCGGCGCTTTGGTCATGGGAAGAGGGCCTGGATAACCCCGGAGCAAGAACGCAGCCGGGGTAAGTAAAAAAAATTCAAAAAAGCGCCTAAAGCGCGGCCCTCTTAAGCGCGGAGGCCATTCCCAGGAATCGTTGAATCGCCTAATTGCCCGGTCTGCAGCCCCACACACACACACCTCAAAATCCGGCTCAGGCTATATGTAGAGCGAAAAGTGTTAGCCTGCTACAAATGTCAAAACCAGTTGCCCCTCGGTGCAGTCAAAAAGGCCTAGCCCCTAGATCTCTCAAACTTGGCCCCATCTCAACTTCTACTGTAGCACCCCTTTTCACCCCTCCTGCTCTGCATCACAAGCTTCATCTAAAAGATAACCTCGTCTAAAAATATTAAATAAGTGATACAAAGAAGTTTTGAGTGTAAACCAAGTGTCTAGCCAGACAACGGGATTAAATTTGTCATGCATAGCAACTATCCAAAAAAATGAATAAAAAATGGCAACAGGTATCAATTTCTACCGCAAAGACTTTGGCAATCTACTAAAGTGCAAGAGAATTGGAAAAAGTAAGAACAGGTAACTCTGATGAACGAATTCCTTAATGTTTCCTCTGAAATACTGTGTTGGTGCCTCAGTGTTCCCCATGGCAGTTCTTAAGTATCTGGCGGAGCAATAGGGCCATGCACCTAAATGCCTGGCACTCTGTCTCCGTAGGCAACTGAATGGCCTGGGAGCCCCTCCTCTGCAAATAGGTGCCATCTGAAGGTGTTGGAGAACAAAGAGATTCAGGTGACCTCCTGGCCTGGGAAAGGGGCTGAGCAGAGGAGGAGGGGCTGGATGGGGTAGTTAGTCTGGAGCTGGCTGGGGACAAGGAGTGAAGTGCAGACATGGGAGTCTGGCTCACTGCCCCCCAGAATGGACTCGGCCAAGGGGTCCGGTTTGCTGTATCTACAAGCTCTGTTTTAGACCCTGTTCCTGTCATCGAATAAACCTCTGTGTTACTGGCTGACTGAGAGTCACGTCTGACTGTGAAGTGGGGGTGCAGCATCCTATGGCTTCCCCAGGATCCCGCTGGGGCAGGCTTGCTGTGGGAAGCGCACGAAGGGGCGGAGGATGCTGAATGCTCCAAGGAGAGACCCAGGAGGTGAAGACGTGTGAGCTTCTTGCCCTGAACATGTCTGCTCCAAGGGAGAGGAGACTCCCCAGAGTCCTGACTGGCTTTGTGGGGAGCTGTTCCAGAGCATTGACCTGGGACTCCGTGACAGTAACTAAAATTATTGGGATATGGAACAGCTTCCTTATGATGATTGATTAAACAGACTGGGACTGTTTAGCTTGGAAATGAGACTGAGGGGGCATATGATAGTGGTCTATAAAATCATGCATGGTAGGAAGAAAATGAATACGGAAGTATTATTTACTCCTTCACAGAACACATGAACTAAGGGTCACCCAATTAAAATGCTTTACAAACATTGTTTTCAGTCCTATGAAAACTTAAGCTTTAACAAATAATGCTATTGATTCCAGAATCATTTGGAGGTACATTTTCTTTATATTATCACCTCAAAGATAGGTGCCTTCAGGAATAAATGATGCAAGAATGGAGTTTCCTTTCCTTTAGATGTCTAAGTCCATACATAATATTTTCCTATAACCTTAAATAGCGCATGTGGGAAATATTATTTAGGTTATTGCAGGACCCTGGGTTATGGTTTGCATGCTGTTTGATTTCAGTTGGGCTGTGGTTTCATGCCTAGCGATGAGCATCTTGGTTTGTAGGGCTTGTGCCCTCTTGGGCTAGGTGGGGTGTCACAGTGAAAGTCTGAATTTACAGCAAATGGCAGCATGCTAGTAACATGTTAACCAAAATAAGCAACCAACAAGACTAGTTGCATTCCCCAAACTGAGTGAAATCCAAAAAATAAATACCATGTAAATGACAAAAAGCAATGTTATAGTTTTCCAAGTTTATAATTTTAATAATCTAGAGATACTTCCAGAGTGGATTGATTTAAATCAAAGAGATCTAAATTAGCAAGCAAGAAAATTTGTTACATAATAGATTTTAATCGTGTTTTGCATTTGTACTTTTTAGTTATTTTCCTAAAGAAAGTTTGTATAATTGATAACCATTATAACACATTGATTTGCAACTATATATGGAGCTTTTACACTAAATTTGGTATTTCTTTTTGCTAACCAGGAGGTTACACTGTAGCTGTACACATTCATTTAAGCAGTTACATAACTTAATTTATATTTATTCAGATTCTTAATTTTTACATTTTTCTTATAAAATTATGAAGGATACATTTCTTATTTATTACATGATTAATTTTTTACTTGTCATTTGTGTCAAGCTATATTAGGATGGAAGTTCAAATGCAATTTAAAATTCACAAAAATAGCATTTAAAATTTATTATTAAATAAAACTACCTTAAAAATACTGGATACATAATTATCAAAACGTTTGGATTTTAAAACTAATTGATTTATTAAATTATTGAATAAAGGAGATAATGGAAAGGGTGGCCAATTCAGACAATCAGAACAGCAGTGCAGATCAATTTGTGAACATTCCTATGCAGATGTGTCCCTTGTATGTAAACACCTGAATGAAGGTGGTGAGTATTTAAGGATAGGGGGGTATTCGGCGTGTGTGTGTGGAAGCTTAGGGTTAGGGTTCGGTTTAGCGTTAGGGTTGGGGTAGGGGTTAGGGTCAGGGTGAGTGTGAGAATTTGATCAGATAGGGTTAGGGTTCACGTTAGGGGTTAGGGTTAGTATTAGATTGGGGCTTAGGGTGAGGGTTGTTAGGGTGAGAGTTTAGGGATAGGGGTTAGGGTGAGGGTAGTTAGGGTTCTTAGAGTTAGGTTGGGTTAGGGTCAGGGTTGTTAAGGTTAGGGTCAGGGTAGGTTGGGTTAGGGTTCGAGGATTAGAGTTAGTTTAGGGTTGATTTAGGAATTAGGGTTAGAGGGTTAGGGTTGTTAGGGGTAGGTTAGGGTTAGGTTTTAGGGTTAGGGCTAGGAGTAGGGTTAGGGATTGGGGTTAGGGGTTGGGGTGGGGGTGAGGGTGAAGGTTAGGGTCAGGGCTTGGGCTAGGGTTAGGGGTTGGAGTTAGGGGTAGGGTTGGGGGTTAGAGGGTTAGGGTTGGGGTCGGGTTTAGGGTTAGGGTTAGGGGTTAGAGTGGGAGTTAGGAGGTTAGGGTTGGGGGGGTTAGGGTCAGGGTCGGGGTTTAGGGGTTAGGGTTAGGGGGTTAGGGTTAGGGTTAGGGGGTTAGGGTTAGGGGTGGGGGTTAGGATCAGGGTCAGGTTTAGGGTTAGGTTGGGGGAGGGGGAGAGAGAGGGTTGGGGTTAGGGTGAGGGGGTTAGGGTTTAGGGTTGGATAGGGTTAGGTTGGGTTTAGGAGTAGGGGTCGGGTAGGTGTAGGGTGGGTCAAGGTTAGGGTGTAGGGGTAGGGGAGGGAGGGAAGGGGTAGGGTTAGGGGGTTAGGGTAGGGGTGGGGTGGATATATGGTGTTAGGTTGAGTAGGGGCTAGGTGAGGATAGGGTTCAGGCGTAGGGGTAGGAGTTAGGGGTGAGGGTTAGGTTAGGTTTAAGTTAGGGTTTAGGTTTAGGTTCCATGGTCGGGAATGAGCTAGGGTTACGGGTTCATGTGTCAGGCGCTTATCCTAGGTTATGGTCCTAAGAGAAGGGCATTGAGTGAGTTAGGGTTCTATGTAGTAGGATCCGCTAGAGTTAGGGGTCTAAGGGGTGGAGACTTGGAGCTAGGGTTAGGGTTCCATGAGGTAGGGTGCCGCCTAGGGTTAGGGTTCATAAGGTAGGACACTGGGAGATAGGTAGGGTTCTATAAGGAAGCCCGCCTAGGGTTAGGGTTACTAAGGGTAGGGCATTGAAGCTAGGTTGGGTTCTATGGTTGGGCTTCCCGATAGGGTTAGGGTTCTAAATGATAGGGACTTGGAGTAGGTTAGGGTTCATGGGTAGGGAACTTGAGAGGGTTTAGGGTTCTATGGGTAGGTGCTTCCGTAAGGGTTAGGGTTTCATAAAGAGAGGGCACTTGGAGCTAGGGTTAGGGTTCCATGGTAGGGCCCGCCTACAGGTTAGGTTTAGGGTAGGGCA
>NC_133782.1:0-31650 GCF_003597395.2 Chelonoidis abingdonii
ACCCTAACCCTAACCCTAAACCCTGACCCTGACCCTGACCCTGACCCCGACCCCGACCCCAACCCTAAACCCTGACCCTGACCCTCACCCTCACCCTGACCCTGACCCTGACCCTAACCCTAACCCTAACCCTCACCCTCACCCTAACCCTAAACCCTGACCCTGACCCTAACCCTATACCCTGATCCTGACCCTGACCCCGACCCCAACCCTTACCCTGACCCTAGACCCTAACCCTAAACCCTGACCCTGACCCTGACCCTAACCCTAACCCTAAACCCTAACCCTAACCCCTAACCCCTAACCCTAACCCTAAACCCTAATCCTGAACCGGACCCTGACTCTGACCCTAACCCTAGCCCTGACCCTGACCCTGAACCTAACCCTAACCCTAACCCTCACCCGAACCGAACCCTCACCCGAACCCTAACCCTAACCTGAACCCGAACCCTAACCCTAACCCTAAGCTGCTGGCGGAGGGGTGTGGGGGGGGAGGGGAAGGGTGCAGCTGGAAGGGGGAGTGGCTGCATACGGTTGCCAGTTTTCTACTCACACAAAACCAAACACTCTTGCCCTGCCCCATATCCCACCCCTTCTCCGAGGCCCCACGCCATGCTCAATCCATCCCCCCGTCCCTCTGTCACTCGCGCTCCCCATCCTCATTCGCTCACGCATTTTCCACTGGGCTGGCTCAGGTGGCTGGGGTGCAGGAGGGGGTGAGGGCTCTGGCTGGGGGTGCGGACAGAAATGAGGAGTTTGGAGTGCGGGAGGGGGCTCCAGGCTGAGGCAGTGGATTGGGATGTGAGAGGGGGTGAGGGCTCCAGCTGGAGTCGCAAGCTCTGGGGTGGGGCTGGAGATGAGGGGTTTGGAGTGCAGGAGGGTGCTCCAGGCTGGGACTAAGGGGTTCAGAGGATGGGGGAACCAGAGTTGTGGCAGGGAGGGATGATTGATGGAGTTTGGGATGGTTGATGGCGGTTCCCGGCCAATGGGAGCTGCAGGGGTGGCAGTTGGGACGGGAACAACATGCTGAGCCCCCGGCTGCCCCACACATAGGAGCTGGAGTGGGGACTCGCCGGCTGCTTCCCAGGAGCTGTGTGGCATGGAGGCCAGCAGGGAGCCTGCCAGCCCCATTGCAAGGCACCACCAACTGGACAGTCAACGGCCCAGTCAGCGGTGCTGACCAAAGCTGCCAAGATCCTGTTTCAACTGGATGTTTCAGTCAAAAATCAGACACCTGGTCACCTTATGGCTCCAGCTAGTGTGGGGGAGGGTGGTCCTGGAGCCTAACTCTAACTCTGTCCCCCCACCTGGAGTTGGGAAACCCCCACATAACTCGACACAGCTGTTACAACCCAGCAGGCAGGCACAGAGCATGGCTGGGCTGGGGCCACATGGCGTACATGTTCCTCTGTTCACCTCACGCAGCTGCTCCTCTGACCTTCTCCCCATGGCAGCATCAACCACTTATCACGTTGCTTTTGCTTCTGGCCTCGGGACTGGTGTCCGGAATGGCTGATGGGAGACGCAGGCCCGGGGGCACTACAGCTCCCATGGTCCCAAGGGGCCCACAATCACCAATGGGAGATACAGGCCGGGAGACACTACATCTCCCACACTGCACTGCTTCACTTCTCCTCGGACCAACCAGTTTTTGAATTTCTGGTGACCTGCTCCCTGTGACATCATGTCACTGCAACAGACACAGGGTGAGAGACACTCCCCCCCATAGCAGCAGGGTCCAATTGTAACTGGGTGGCGAGGTACCTGTGGAGGTGCAGTAAGTGCCCAATGATCATCATTGCTTACCTTGGTGTCACACTAGCCAGTCTGCTGAGTGCTAGCAGGTCATTCTCACTGCCCTGGGTTTCTGATTCACTGGCTTTTCTTGGCAGAAGTTCTTCCTGGGGTTCAGTTTATCAATGATACTTTTCTCTCCATTTAAATAACATTACCAGTAGTCCACAAGCTCCATTCAAGTGGTCCACAGATAGTTCCCTCTAAGGAATGCACACAAGAGAATGAAGGGTCACCCACTTAGTTAGTAGAGCCATGCAGGCATGGCTCCATTAATTAGGTGCCTGGACCCTGGAGAAAATGCACATGTAAGGTGAGGTGGGACATTGGGGAGATTAGGTGGTAGGTGGGAGGGGGAAGTGGGGTGAGAAGAGAGGGTGTGGGGAATTTGGGACGTGCAGGGCTGCGGCGGTTAGAGAAAGAGGCAACTTTCCTCAGCTCCAGGGCAGCTGGGGAGAGACGACTCTCCTTCCCAGCTTCAGCTCTGTGGCTGCTGCAGAGGGGGAGAGAGGGAGAGACTCCCCCTCCTTCCCAGTCCCACCTCAGGGGCTGCTGCTGTCGGGGAGAGGGGGCATATCCATCACATTAGAAAAGTAAGAATACTGATATTAAGATATGATTTGTGTGCTTTTATTTGCAGAACAAAAAAAGTTAATTATTATTAAGGTTTTGTTTTGTTTTTAATATAGTGCTTTTATCCAAAGCACTTTACNTGAAGTCGGTGGGTGTCTTGCCATTGAGTTCAGTGGAATTGGGATTTCACCCATCCTGTGTCCTCTTTGCTGACCCTGAGCCACTCTGAAACCTGAGCTATACTTCTCTAACACTTCAGACTCTCATAAATTAATCCCTCCAGCCTCCTAAAACACTTTTTTGTTACTTTTCCCTGAATATCCTCCAGTGTGTTTATCTTTCTAGTAAAGCAGTGCCTAGAACTGAACACTATTCTAGACATGGCTACACCAGAATTGTATAGAGGGGCTATTACCTTGTGAAACTTCATTTCTCTCTATGCAGTCCAAAATTGCTCTTGCCTTTTTAATACCGTATGTCAGCAGTTCTCAAATTGTGGTCCATGAGCTCCATTCAGGTGGTCTGCGGATAGTTCCCTGTAAGGTGCCACCTGGGCAGCAGCACACAGGAGAATGAAGGGCCACCCACCTAATTAGCGTAGCCACGCTTGCGTGGCTCCACTAGTTAGGTGCCTGGACCCTGGAGAAGAGGCATGTAAGCTGGGGTGGTGACCTTGGGGAGAATAGGGAATAGGTGGGAGGGGGCAGTGGGCTGAGAAGAGGGGGTGGGGGGAATTTGGGATGTGCAGGGCTGTGGTGGCCAGAGAAAGGGGTAACTTTCCCTAGCTCCAGGGCTGAGGCTGCTGAGGAGAGAGAGCACATCCATCACATTAGAAAGGTAAGTCTACTGATATTAAAATATGAGTTGTGTGCTTTTATTTGTAGAACAAAAAATGATTATTATAGGGTTTTTTTTTAATATAGTGCTTTCATCCAAAGTGCTTTACAATAGTTAGCTAGCAGTACAAACAACATTTGGAAAGATCATTAAGTGGTCAACGGAGACCCTCAGCAATTTTCTAGTGGTCCGTGAAAAAAAAAGTTTGAGAACTACTGGTATAAACCAGTGAAGGTCATATGAAAACAGTTATAGAAAGCTCAGCAAACTATAGTAAATGAAACTGTGGTACCAAAAAAAACCCCCAAAACCTTGAACCCATGCACAGCTTTATTCCCACACAGAACAGTATATCATACTGACAACTGCTTTCATCTTCCATTGCAGCTGCATTCTTTGAATGGGGACTTATATGGAACAGTTTGAGAGAGGTCACTCTGTATAGTATTACAGAGGAAACAATGCAGCTTTTTTAAGGAAATATGTTATTACGGATTACAAACTTGCTACACTTCTCTAAACCATTATTGCTGCTTTGGGAATCTATTGCAAAAATATAGCTTACTGTAATAACACTTAAATCTAAAGCAACACTCACTGAAGCAACCAGACATGACAGAACTGGGAGGGCTTAGCTGTTATTTATATTTGGTAATCTAGTCATCGTTTAAATTAAAAAAAAAAAGTTGGGGAAGCTAGTATTCATGTCCAAAGAAAGGAGTAGGTTGTGGTTCTTATGGCATTTTATGAACAATAGACCCTGTCTTGCAAGCATTTTCAGCACACAAGTTCCCTTGATCTCAATGCAAGTGCCACATGCAAGTTCTTGGTAGCTGCTACTTCATTTTACTAAACAGTCTATTTATTTTAAACAAATCATAATGTGTGTTACTCACTAGAAGAAGGCAGAGAGAGAGGGAGAGGGAGATGAGGGGAGGGAGGGAGAGAGAGCAAGACAACCATCATGCAATGAGTTGCCTTTGTGTGGCAATGTTCTTATCGTAATGCTTTTATAATACAAGTAGTCCTAAGGAAGATCTCTGAACCTTGCCACATGTAGGGTTTCAGCTCTTAGCCAATAATTCCTTAGCTGACAACACTTTTTCAGTCTGCAGACCAGAAGTAGCTGTTGAAACAAACTGGTTACTCAAACTTCTTTAAAAAATGAAGTTACAGCAACTGTCTCAAACCCCATACAACAGAATTTGTAGCTAATGTTTGTCCCCTGAAACAGAGAGTGCAAAGAGAAGGATTTTTATTTACTAATACATTTAAGTTTTCCGGAGCAAGCTTTCAAGAATGAAATATAATTTGTAATAAAATCAAAGGGTTCTGATAGCTCCAACCTTTACAAATTCACTGTCTTGTGAGAACATTGGTGCATGTATATTTTAAGAAAAGTTGCTTCAACAGAAAAAAAAAGGCAGATTAGTTGATAGAGCCAATTTAATAACTTCAGCAGTGAGGGCTTTCATATTTTAATTTATAGGACACATAGTTCCAACAGTTTGCTTAAGTTCAGCACAACTACCCTTTCATTCCAATATTATTTTTCTACGTAGCAAAAATCAAGGATTTCCATCTGCTATTTATTTATTAATTAAATAAAGATTCTCAGAGTTGGGTAGAACAACGGCATCATCATCACAGAAGACATGCTTTCATAAATGAAAGCATGCTAAATGGACTATTTAACACAGTATTATATCAGGGAATCAGAAAGGCTATGCTACCTGCTTTTTTCTCCCTTGCAATGTAGTTAATTTAAATTATCTGGTCTACTTTTCTAAGTTTATTTCATGAATGTGCCATAAGATGAGGTTCAAGTCTTGTTCTTTGATTAGTTTATTCAATTATTTTAAGTGGAAATTTAATATTTGAAATATTTTTGGCTAGTTGTAGTATAATCATATTTGGAAGTCATTGACCAGTTATCACATCTAAAAATAGAATGCACAGTGTATGCTGCACCCGATAATCTGAAAAGTGCAGGCACATGCATGCACACATTATTTAGGGCATGGTTGCATTATGTAAACTTACAGTGAAAAACAATTTTTCAGAATTACTGTAGTTTTGTTCTAATATTTTGGTTATTCTACTTATACAGCCCAATATGCTGTTAGCTTTCTTGGCAACAAGGGCACATTGTTGACTCATATCCAAATTCTCGTCCACTGTAACCCCTAGCTCCTTTCTGCAGAACTTCTGCCTAGCCACTCGGTCCCTAGTCTGTAGCAGTGCACAGGGTTCTTCCATCCTAAGTGCAGGACTCTGCACTTCTTGTTGAACCTCATCAGATTTCTTTTGTCCCAATCCTCTAATTTGTCTAGGTCCCTCTGTATCCTATTCCCTACCCTTCAGTGTATCTACCACTCTTCCCAGTTTAGTGTCATCTGCAAACTTGCTGAGGGTGCAGTCCACACCATCCTCCAGATCATTAATGAAGATATTGAACAAAACTGGCCCCAGGACCGACTCTTGGGGCACTCTGCTTGATACCGGCTGCCAACTAGACACCTAGCCATGGAGCCCATTGATCACTACTTTTTGGGCCAACTGAATGGTAGCCAACTTTCCTATCCTACCTTATAGTTCCATTCATGCCGCCGCATACTTCTTTAAACTTGCTGGGCAGAATTACTTGTGGGAGACCGTTATCAGAAAGCTTTGGTAACGGTCAAAGGAAATGAGCACATCTGTGCCAATGCTTTTCCCTCATCCCACGAGCCCAAAGTTTATCTCACTCATTAGAATGCATTATGTTATACCATAAAAAATAGCAAGGATCTTAAAGGGGACAAGACATTTGTCACATTTATTGTAAATACATAATAAAATAAAAGATAACAGCAAACAATGTTGTTTTGGTTTACTTGTTCTATGTTTATATTATATACTATATATATAATATCCATTCACACAATCATTCATACAAGTTCTGTGTAGAATTAGTAGGTTACCAGCCCTAAAGTGCTTGTGACAGAATATGGCCAGGTACTTCTGTACACAAGAAGTGGAGCCGAGTCCGGGTCAGGTGCACCTTGATGCCTCCTGGAGGCGGCACAGCAAACCATAGACTCAAAGTCCTCATCTCAGAGTCCCAGCTTTATAGGGATTTTCCCTATGTTAGTTCATGGAGTTGCTTCATTCTGCTGTTGTTAAATCAATCACAGGTGGCTTGCTCCATGTTGGCAGCAGAATGTTACCCAAAGTCTCTCATCTCACCCTTCTTTTTTCAGGCTTTTAGTTTGGATTCCAAAGTCTATAGGTCTTGCTGTGTCACGCTGCTCTGGGTTTGGATTGATCACCCGTCAATTGCAGGCGTGACTTTCAGCCTTGACCTGGCTTTGAGCTTCCTTCTGTTGTTCTTTTGTCTTTTCTTTTTAGGGTGGATGCTTTTTACTTTGTTTAGGGGCTGTTGTCTAGGTCTTCAGCCGTGGTAGTTGAACTTCACCTCATCAGGACAGGCTGGGGCTGGAGGTTGATTCCGATTTCATCCATACATGCCTCATTCACACATCTAAACTAACTTAATAAGATTACAGCAGGGTTTGCAAAAAATGAAGGTTGGAGGAAGCTTTTACAAAATGGAGTGAGTGTTTTGTTTTAAAATGGGGTTTGAATTACAATATGGCAAACAGTGAACAGAAGTTACAATGTAGGCAAGTGTAGTGAATGGTGAACAGAAGTTACATTAATAAAGTGAACAATTAAAAACAATTTCATTTATCAGTTCTACAATTAGGTTAGTCAGGCATGACTTGCCCTTGGTGAATCCATGCTGACTGAGTCAGAGTTGAACATATTGATAGATGCAGAGTCAAAAATAGATAGTTACTTATACTATACTAAAAATACTAACACTCTCTTCTCTAAATGGCAGATCTCCCTTGCTCTTTGTCTTATCCTATAACCTCTAGAGCATAATCCCTCCCCATGTCTTGAGAAATTTTGCAACTAGAAATTAGAATTCAGGAACACAGGAAAAAGATGACAATGGGAAAGAATATAGCACCGCTTCCCCCCCCCCAACTCTCCCCTTGTAATCACACACATTGATCCTGTGGGATATGCCCTAAGTTTGCCTATCACAGTTTGTTTGACTGAACCTTTTAAAGTAAAAATCTTGAGCAAAACAGTAAGTTCCCACTGTTTGTAATTCTATAGGTTAGTCATCATGATGATGATGATGATGATGATGATGCGCTAACGCCATACCCACTTACCTTCTTGTAATTCTGGAGGGACTACACTTCCCTCATTTCCTCATCTATGATGAGCTGCAGACTAATTGTGAGGCATTCACATGACTTTAAAATTGCATTGCCAGTGATACGTAAATATCTTTAAAGTGCAGTTATAAGCTGAAATGTAACTCTTCAGAAATAATGCCTTTGAATGCCTGTATCCTTACTTCTTTTGTGTCCTGTGGTCCCTGTGTATCTGTCCAAATCATAACCAACTTGTTTACTGCAATCAGTCCATAGCCAATCTGTCTTTGGCAGAGTAAAACTGATTCTGTCTTAGTAATGCTTATCACAACTGACAAGTAAATTCCAATTCCAGGATTTTTCTTGTTGGTGACAAGATTAAAAAACACAAAGAGCACAGGATGTTTTTTTAAAAAGTAAGAAGAGCTGTAGGGTTAATGGTCAGAAATATCTTAATTTTGACATTGAATTAAGGAAATGTAACAAGAATAGCTAGATAAACACAGAGGCAATTTATGCAACTCTCTATTATGGATTCCACAGAACAGATCTGGATAATTCAAGTTAATTCTGTGTCCTGTGACTGAAATTAAAACTTTCTAGGAGCAAAGTGTACTGAGGTTTCAGGGGTTCATTTTGAGTTGGGGCAGCCAAGGCTTTGTCCACCCTAGGATTTTTTTCCCCAATAACTGACTGTGGGTATAGTGTCATCAGCGGACGCTATAGTGTAACTAGAACCCAGGCTAGAACTTTGCCAGATGGAAGACTGTACTGTCTTCATATTTTCCACGGCCAGAGCAACCCTTTGCAATCATCTTGTCTGACCGCATGTACAACACAGGCCATAAAATACCCCCAAAATAATTTATAGAGTATATAATTTAGAAAAAACATCTCATCTTGATTTGAAAATTGCTGGCGATGGAGAATCCACCATGACCTTTGGGAACTTGTTCCAACAGTTAATTACCCTTGCTGTTAAAAATGTACATCTTATTTCCAGTCTGAATTTGCTTAAATTCAATTTTCACCAATTGTACTGTGTTAGACCTTTCTCTGAGATTGAGGAGCCCAATATTAAATATTTGTTCCCCATGTCTTACAGTAGAGCATCCACTAGTCTACTGGTGGTGGAGCTGATGAACTGGAGAATTACTGAACTTGAAAAACCCTAATGTAGACATAGCCCTAGTGTGTACTGTCTCATAGACTCATAGACTTTAAGGTCAGAAGGGATCAATATGATCATCTAGTCTGACCTCCTGCACAAACCAGGCCACATAATCTTACCCATCCACTTCTATAACAAACTCCTAACCTATGTCTGAGTTATTGAAGTCTTCAAATTGTGGTTTGAAGACCTCAAGCTGCAGAGAATCCACCAGCAAGTGACCCATGCCCCATGCGGAAGGCGAAAAACCTCGCAGGGCCTCTCCAATCTGCCTGGAGGAAAATTCGTTCCGATCCCAAAATGGTGACAGCGTAAACCGCTGAGCATGTGGGCAAGACTCATCAGCCAGCATCAGGAAAGAATTCTCTGCAGTAACTCAGATCCATCCCATCTAACATCCCATCACAGAAACTGGATACTTTACCTGCGAAAATCAAGATCAATTGCCCAAATTAAAGCTATTCTATCATATCACCATAAACTTATCAAGCTTAGTCTTAAAGCCAGATATGTCTTTTGGCCTCACTACTCCCCTTGGAAGGCTGCTCCAGAACTTCACTCCTCTAATGGTTAGAAACCTTCATCTAATTTCAAGTCTAAACTTCCTAGTGTCCAGTTTATACCATTTGTTTTTGTGTCTACATTGGTACCTAAGCTTAAATAATTCCTCTCCCTCCCTTTCTGTCATAGTATTTACAGACAGAAAGGACATTAGATCATCTAATCTTAACTCTTGTATATCACAGGCCCTTAAATTTTATCTAGTCACCCCTTTATTTAGGCCAATAACTTGTATTTGTCTTAAGCATTTTCCAGAAAGTCATCCAGTGGTGACATTTGAAGATGTCAGTACTCTGTGAAGTCCACAGTTCAAACTAGGGTGATTAGATGTCCCGATTTTATAGGGACAGTCCTGATTTTTTGGTCTTTTTTTTACATAGGCTCCCATTACCCCCAACCCTGTCCCAAATTTTCACATTTGCGGTCTGCTCACCCTAGTTCAAACATAAGTATATTTTTGGACCTCTTCATGCACAGGTTATTAGAAATTGAATTTAAAACAAACAAGTCATTAATATACTTTGTTGGGATTGAATGGATTTCCACCAGCAACTGAAGTTGTTCTCATTACTAAGCGATTAACTCAGTTTTCTGTCACCATGTTGCTCCAAGTGCTGCCCTAGCTTCCTCCTAAATTATTATGTTCAAATTACTTGTATATTGTTGTTCAGAGAACAAGCAATACAAACATCTTGCTGATCATGAGGAGCAAAAAAAGACAAACCAAAATCTACCATGTAAGAACACTGATAAAAGGGAAGGAGAGGCACATGTGCTTTCTGCTTAGTATGCAGCTTTGATCAAAATGTTAGCATTCATAAGAAATAGAAGAGGAAAAAATACTGAAATCAGTATAATGTCATCATATATATCTCTGGTGTGGTACCTTCATTTTTTTGTTCCATTCTCCACCCTCAAATAATAAAGAGTCTCTGAAATGGAGGTGACAAATATGACCAAGGACAGACTTCAGTATGAAAAGAGACAGAAAAGATTAGAACTATTTACTTTAGGGAGGAAACAATTAAAAGGTAATATTAAAGAGATAAACAAAATACTGATTAGAACGGGAAAGTTATGGGCATGTATTTACCTTTACTCATAACAAGAACAAAGGGATGTTCAATTAAAGACAAAGTTCAGAAATAAAAGAATTTTATTTTAAAACAAAACACAGCTTGTGAAACTCATTGTCACAAAACAGGATAAACTGATTAATTTAGAGAATTAAAAAAAGTGGAGGTATTTACATAAAGGAGAAGGATTATTAACTTCCTGCTTCAGATGATAAGTTCCAAATGACGGGGATAGGAAATGTGACTATAAGGGTTCATGCAGTTCCTTCTGAAGAAGCTGGTACTGGCAGAGACTGGATTCTTGACTAGATGGCTTACTGGTCTGATCCAGTATTGCTGTTTCCGTCTTCCTATGCAAAACATTAAACTGCTTCTTACAAAACAAGATTCTGTTTCCAAAAATCTAGAGCTTGACATAGAGCTGCAGGAAATCCATCAGATATGTGTGCATATGTGACAGCACTTATGAATTTAAAAATATTTGACCTTGCATTACAACATAATGTAAGTTTATAAGTCACAGCTAAATCACATTGTTGAATCAACATTTGGCGTGGAAACAATCTTCCCCTAAGGAATAATGTTGAGTCAATTTATTCAGAATGTACACATACTGAACTCTTCTTTCATGCCTTGCTGGTTTTAAAGATAGAAAATTAAAAACAAAATTCTGTTATGCAGCTCGATTTCAAGCACTAACAAAACAGGGAGAGACCACTGTGAAGCTAAAAATGTCACCTGCCTTGTTTTAATTCTGCTTGCAATGTCCATGCAGAACTTTATTTGCAGCAGTCTCTCAACATAAGTGATTTGATACCCTTTCCCCTAAGAAAAAAAGTAAAAAAAGTAATTCAGCAACAACAGACCAATGGTCCCCTGAGACCATACCACAGCCCAGAGGGCATATCCCAACATTCATGTATTACCCCATAACAGCAAATCTCTCTGTGTGTGTTTGTGTGTTAAACAAACAGACTCCAGCATATGTGATTTGTGCCCATAAAATTTCTGCCTGTATTTTTGTGTCATAAAATGAACTACAAGTGCAAGTCAGAATATTTGAACCTCTAGCTATCTGATTTGCATCCAGAGGTAAATTCGGGTGAGGGATAAATACTAAGTTGTGCACCCACAATTCAAATGAAAAATGTATGTAATTTGTGCCTTAAAAAAGGAGACCATCCTTTTAAAAATGTGATTCTCTTTTGTGTAGGTGTTTATTACCATATGAGAACTTTATTCTCCAGGGATATGCGGCAGTAAAGAGGATTGGTGACCACTAGCAAACCAGTCTACTTTGAATGTGAGGGAAAAACATAAAATTCAACAGGCTCCACTGATTAATCCATGAGAGAAGTCAAGTCCCTAGTTCTGAGGAGCTGGAAGCTCTGCTTTGAGCACACAGCAAGAAAAAAAGCCTATAAATTATATAATTGCCTATGGGACATATAGGGGGAAAGGTATTAATTCTTACTGACTCAAGAATTACTCCTCCTCATCCCTAAAAGTGATACATTACTATACCTGAAACCTGGACCTTCTTTCTTACTAAGTCAGTTCCCTTTGAACAAGTAACTTGTAGCTTCCACTACCCTGGCTTTTCTTCCTATCTTGCACAACTATAGCGACTTTAGAGCCTATAAAATAGCATACTGTCATCTGAAAATGTAAACTAATTGTCTGAGTGCCGCACCCACCTCATCTGAATTGTAATTGGTTTGCACAGAAGAAGAGGCTCAGTTTTTTACTATAAAGGGTGTTTCAAACACAGCTTGAAGCCTTATCATATAGCACCATAACTGCTCAGAGGAACACAGAACACAAGCCACAGAATAGCAAGAAACCATGGCTGGTGAGTAAAATACAAGTCTCTCAATAAATAACCTGCAAGCAACCGAATAAGGTTATGTTCCCTTACAGGGATGGTTTATTAGTGGGAGGCTGTTGCAAAGGGCTCTAAGCATTGCATACTCTATATTCTGGGATTTGGAATAAGTTGTATTACTGGTAACAGATATTTTATTTTCCTAAATTTTTAATAATACAGAGAAAATAAGATATTCCATACATTGTAATACTAGAGTACAGTATTACAAAACAGATCCAGAGTACAATGGATCGTAGAGAACCACTAAGACTGTTTAGATCAGGTGTTCTCAAACTGGTGGTCGAAACCCCTCAGGGAGTCATGAGGTTATTACATGGGGGGTAGTGAGTTGTCAGCCTCCACCCCAAACCCTGTTTTGCCTTCAGCATTTATAATAGTGTTAAATATATAAACAAGTGTTTTTAATTTATAAGGAGGGTTGCACTCAGAGGCTTGCTGAGTGAAAGGGGTCATCAGTTCAAAAGTTTGAGAGCCACTGGTTTAGATGTATTACCCAAGAATGTACCAAAGTGTACAGAATGTCACTATTTTATGCTGATCAGGTTAAATATTAAGAATTTAGAAGGCAAGCTAGAGATATGAATCAAAACTAACTATTACTAATATAGGCACTTATGGTAGACATTTTGTGAGCATTAATAATATACTTCTGTGGACTCCATCTCATGTCTACAAATACTTACTGAAAACTAGCTTTTAGGATGGAGTCTGTGTTTATAGAAGTAAGTGTTTGTGTGTTGAGCACACATACAGGGCTAGATACCATCCTGTAGATGCAGGGAATGTACACTGCACCCCTTGTACTTGCAGGAGCAACTGTACCTAATGGGGACAGCACCTTTAAATCTAGAGAGTGCTTCATATGAGCCCCAGCAGTGAATTGTGCCCCTCGCTTGGCATACCCTCTTTGCCAGCATTTGGAGCCTGGGCTCTGCAGGCATAAGGTGAATTGTGACCATCACATGGTGAAACTGATAAGAGACACAGTGAACAGTGTCCAAAGAGCAGAAACAAAGAGCTTGATTTTCCTCTCATACTGATGTAAATGAAGACTAAATCCACTGAGGTCAATGGAGCTACACGGGGCAGTGAGAAGAGAATCCGGTCCATGGACTCTAAAAGTCATGCATTTTATCTATACAAGATTTTTTTTTTAAACAAACACAATTTCTTGGGGTGACTTGAACCACTTACTATCTTGGCATATTCCTCACGGATTCATTCTGCCAATGCTTCCTAACCTGTTGGTGAAAGTGCAGTGTGTGGCCTGCCAGTGCCCACTTGATGAATTTCTAAATATACCAGATGAGCTCTGACATTCCATTCATCTAAATCTTCACCTCTAAGAAATGACTTGAGAAACAGAAGGGTTGGAAAGGGGTCAGATGTGTATTATGGGCAGGTACCAAATAATCTGATCCCTTAAATATTGCTTAAGTAAACAGCCATGAAAAATGCTACTGGGCTGGTTAAGAGAGCTCTTTGTTAACAGAGGGAGTATGTGTTAAATCTGGACAGTAAAAACAATAACCACAGATTGCAGCAACAGGGAAATAACCACAAATCCACAATTTCCTCAGTGTAATACTTGTACAATGATGTGCCCATCATAGCCAATACTTTAACAAGTGGCTTTCGAAATATTTTCCACTAAACCTCCAGTATGTTCTATGTACCACTTGCATATGCTCACAGAAGAAAGCAGGAGAGAATAGGGAATCTGTCCATTTGTGTTTTTCTCCATTTAAACAAAATTTATTCTCATACTCCTAACTGGAGGAAGAGACAGCCCCACCTGACAAACAAGCTAGCACTTGGTGGATGTGGTCAGACTTTTTGTGAAACACTCAGATCACATTCACAGCCCAGCCCAGCGTTACATTTGTGGGATCTGAGGAAGAGGTGTAGACCTGGGGGAAAAGGTGTGGGGGATGCTCCCCATGGTGCTGTGTAAATGCAGGACCTGCCACTTGGTGCTATCAGAACTATTTTAAAGGAAATATTTTGCTCTTCAGCAGATCCACATGAACCCAGGTAAGTCACTTCTGGCAGGGCTAATTTAGCAGTGTCCAGAAAGGGGTTCAGGGAGCCCCTGCTACATCCCAACTGTCAAGGATTCAGCTGCTTGTTTCACAATCTCCTTTCAGTCATAGTCAGACATTGTTCAACCTTCAGCCCTAGTAACACAACAAACAATTAAGGTATGAGATACTCAGCAATATCTTGTGTGGACACTAGAACCATAAAGCGGGAGCTCAAGGAAATGCAAAGCAGATATTGGATCCAAACCCTAGATTAAACATTCACTGCCATGAATGTAGAATGGTGATTACAAGAGACACTTGTAAGTAGAATATGCAGTATTAACTGGAGGTCACCTCTTCTATATATTATCTACACTGCACTTGTGGAATTTGTGTTAGTGATATGCATGGGAGAGAGATGGAGACAAATGCTTAAACAAAGTCAAATCTAATTCTGAAGGGTCCTGGATGGCCATGTTTAGATCCAGAGGCGGCTCTAGACACCAGCAAAGCAAGCAGGTGCTTGGGACAGCCCATTTGCAGGGGCGGCAGCCAACAGGAATCCAGCCTGGGAGCTGAAAACCAACAGGGGGCCCTGGGAGCTGTAGTTTCCTGGTTAGCTCTGTGCCTATAGAGCCAACCCTGGAGCAGGGAAAGAACTAATTTCCCAGCATTCCCTTGGCCGCTATCAACAGGAAAGGGAGAGGGAGGGAGTATGGTAGCTGAAACCTCATGCTGTGCTTGCTGTGAATGGAGAGCTCACTGCTAGAGCAGGGTGGCTCTGTGAAGGGGGAACAAGTGTGCCCAAGGAGTAGAAGGCTTTGGCCCAGATATCCCCTTCAGAAGACAACCCCAGACTGGATTAGGGATACTGGTGTGACCTCACCTTGCAGCCCCCAAAGAAGAATTGGGTGGACTAAATGGAGAGTGCCCCTCTGTATCTGAAGCCTAGCAAGGGAGGTATGTGCATCCCACTAGAATTTAAAATGAAAAGTAAGGGAGGCTCTGCTCTGCTAGGGGACTTCAGCAGCTTTAGATACAGTACCAGGCATGTAGGAGGATTTCCACTTCTGAGCCATGGAAGCAGAAATTGACTTTTCATTTCCAGATTTAGCTAATATTCAGAAAGGGAATCTTGCACCTGCCTTCCAGATTTGAACACCTCAAAATTCAGGAGTGCTCAAGGTCAATTTGAGCAGCTGTTACTTCATTTCTCCCAAATCAAATGTACTGATCCACTATAAATTGCTATAGAAAAAGTAGGATAAAATTGAGCAAGAAATGCTTCTCAGTGGAATTGCTATTATTCAACAGCATTGATTTTTTTTTTTTTAGTTTTTTTTGTTTAAAAGAAAGACAGTGATATTGTATTGGCAAATTCCCCATAGAAACAAAGAGTGGAACAAAAGAATAATAAAGGCACCTCAACTTTTCCTTATTTATGGAGGACAGTCTTATAATATGCATCCAGACATCCTCCAATCACACAAGCTGAAAACTGTTCCACTTTACTGCAGTTCTGTAAACCATGTGGGAACCGAATCCTGTCCTATGTTCTGCGCACAATCCAAAATTCTGCTGAAGTGACCCACCTGGAGCAAGTACCAGTGAATCCAACGGCTGGGCGGAAGGAGGGTTGCAGTAGGGGGAGTGGGGAGAGCCAGGGCTGGGCAGCAGGAGTGCGGGTAGGAGGGGGGCAAGAGCCCAGGGTTGGAACGGTCAGGGGGGTGTGGGTGGGACGCAACTGGATGCGGGGGGAGGGGGGACCCAGAGCTGAGAGCAGCATGGGGTGTGTATGGTGGGGGGGAAGAGCCCAGGGCTGGGGCAGCAGGGGGGTGCAGGTCGATGGGGGAGAGCCCAGGGCTGGGGTGACAGGGGTGTGTGGGGAGGAGCCCAGGACTGGGGTGGGGGCAGCCAAAATTTTTTTGCTTGGGGCGGCAAAAACACCTAGAGCCGTCCCTGTTTAGACCTTGGGATCAGATTTAACAGATGCCTTCTCTTGATGTGTCAGAGACCTGAGCTGACTTCCTGCTCTTTGGAGCCACAGAGGCTGAGTTTCCTCAGAAGTGAGTCACATCACTGTTTAAAATATAGCAACATGTCTCAGCTCTATAGGTTTTTTGGAATCTCCTGCTTCCTTTCCAGAGGCCAAGAGGATTCCCCTGTATAACCCTGCTTTATACCTCAAATTTTCAGCCTCACATCACAGCCAATATGTTGTATTTTGACTGAAAGAAGCAGTCAGTAGAATTAAACTGCATTATTTATTCAAGCAACGCACTCTCAATTCCAACATCTCTCTCCTCTCAGACACTTTCCCAGCCTCCCTCTAGTACTGCAGTAACCAACTCTTGTTCTATTTTAGTCAGTACTAGCTACAACAGTCTCTGCTTTGAGAGATGCCAATTCCCAAGAAGCTAGATAAAATGCTTGCAGAATGAACAATTGGTTCCTCTGTGTGATGGAGACACAAACACAGGAAGAACCTCCTCCATCAAATTGCCTCCCATTGCCCCAAGTCACCTGTACTTAAAACATGTACAACTCCAAAGAAGATGCCTGAGATTTTTTTCTGTCTATCCCTAGAGATTCCTCTGCCCCCACAAGGCCTTGGGATTCGCCTCACCATTTTTTTCCCCTCTTCTCACAGCTCTGACATTGATAAATATCAACTGGCAGCTTGAAGCAAATGCGAGTGCACACCATACTGATAAATACTCCAGCACAGAGCTGATTGTGAGGAGAGGACAGGCCTTCACTGTCATCCTGACCTTCAATAGAGCACTGCAGACTGGAGAGCGCTTAACATTCACTGCAGAAACAGGTAATGCCCCCACTTCCGTCCCTCTCACAAACAGGTTGCTGCCTCAGACTGGTGATGTCCTTCCCCCGCAGATGCCCACTCACCCTGTCAAAAGGACGTAATAATGCCCACACAAACTCATCCCCTCAGAGCCATTGTTAACACAGTTTTACCTATCCATGTGATTGTGCAGGGTGTTAAATGTACGACTAACTTAAGCTAATGGTATTTGGCATCAATTTGTCTATAACATGCTGACATATGGTACAATCTCACTCATCACGGGTTGCCTCTCTGCTGGGTTGAATAGAAATTGTATGTGATTTCAGAGTGCAAGAGAAATCTCAATGTTCTTAATCCTCTTTGAAAGGGCCAAAACCATCACTGCAAGCTAAGACCCAGGCTGTGTTTGACATCTCCAGCACAGCGAGCAATAGTACCTGGAGCGCAGTCCAACAATCCACCAACTCCAGCTCTGTCAACATCTCTATTTCCAGCCCAGCTAATGCTGCCATCGGACGCTACAAACTGAGCGTGCAGCCTGCCTCAGGTGGTAGTGCCTCCCGTAGGACCCTTGGAACATTCGTTCTGCTCTTTAACCCTTGGTCTTCAGGTACAGACACTCTGGGTTGCTCGCTAAGTAACTCACTGCAGCTTTAATATGCATAGCTTGCCCATCTGATGTACCAAACAGTAACAATATGTACCCTAACACTGAGTGCCAAGAGTGGGAATCAAATGTGTCCCAATACCTTCCAGTGACACAAAAAAACAAACAGCTGAACATCTTAGAGATTTACTGTATAGCGCACAGTAGGGAATGTACCTCACCTCCTCTCTGTGCAGAGTCAGAGTACTGGGGGATTCCCAGCAGGGAAGCTACAAACTCATCATGTTCATGCTGTAGCTTGTGTGTGATTATGGAGTCCTACCAGAGAGCCCTTACTCTGAAAGGCATAGACAGAGCCCTGTGTCTCCCACAGCTCAGCACCACCATAGAAGAGAAGAGACAGGGCACTACTAGGCACTTGAGGAAAAAGACAAGGCCCTGAATTTATCCCACACTAACTTTCCCTTGCAGGACAGAGACTTAGCCACAGGTGTGTCTTCGCTATCCCCAATCCCTCTTCCTTCACCCCACAACTGCAAAAGGGTTGAATTTATAAAATCCATTGATAACATTGAAAGCAGAGCAGATGGGTGTTTATAGGAGCTCATCTGAGGCTTTCAAACCCATGCCCCACTGTGGCTTTACAGCACCTCTGCTTTGGATTTTCAGGGGATGATGTGTTTATGCCTGACAGCACTGAGCGCATGGAGTACGTGCTGGAAGAGTTTGGAATTGTCTTTGTGGGCAACGTGTACCGTATTAGCAAGATGGGCTGGAATTATGGCCAGGTAAATGCAAAGTGAAGAACTTGGTCTTTGGGCCTCCTTTCTTCTCATAAGCTAGATCAGTACCTTGCCTGCTCTTTCTAGCTCATACTTAGTGCAGTATATAATGCAGCACAATCTTTGAGAGACCTTCTGGGGCACTGGCAGCCACTAGCCATGTTCCTCTGCACCTCCCAGTGACTTATCTGGACAACAGGAACCTGGTCACAGGCATCAGGCCTCATCTCATGTCCCACTTTATACCAATTCACATAAATGTCAGTATCGATAACTGGGCATGTCTTGTAAACTAGGACTCCCATAGTTCAGCTGTAAACATTTTAAAGTCTCTGCTGGGTAACACTGTACACAGACGTGACTGCTGTGATGCTGGGCAGCACTATCCCAACTCTTATTACAGAGTCATAAATTTTGAGGCCTGAAAGGACCTTTGTGATCATCTAGTTTGACCTTCTGAATGACACAGGCCAGAAATTTGTATGCAGTAACTCCTTCACCAAGCCCATAATTTATGTTGGAGCTAGAATGGCTCGTTAATAAATATGTAGACTGTTATTTCAAATACTGATTTAGACTATTGTACCCTTAAGATTTATAAGGAAGAACAATTTGCACCACCTATATATTAACTTATTTTTAAAACACAGTTTCAAGGAGACATTCTGAATATCTGCCTTTCCATACTGGATAGAAGCCTAAGCTACCGTAAAGACCCTGCCACTGATGTGTCTCGCAGAAATGATCCCAAATATGTGGGCCGTGTGCTCAGTGCCATGGTAAGAAAAGCGTTGATTTACTCAGCATTAAAAACATTGCAAAATCCAAATCCGCTAACTGTTTCTTTAAAGGCAGATGGAAGATACTTCCCTGTGAGGGTAAATCCACTGTTTATGTGGCTCAGAAACCACAGTGATGGATAACTACCTGATTTGTACATGCAAGTTCTTCTTAGTCTATGATATTTCTGAGACATTTGTCACTTTGGTATCCAGTTGTCAGACAAAATAAAGGAGTTCATAACTCAATTCCCCCCCTTAAACAGAGAGTGAGAGTGGGTCTGGTGGTATTTACAGAGGTCATTCCTAGTACTCTTACATTTTGGCTTATTTGATCACGTCTGGTAAGGAGTTCTATAGGCAAGGGATTTTTTTTTACTGAGAAGGCTCTTCCCCAGCACCCTAGATGTTACTCCTGATCTCTCCAGTTGCTCTGCCCCTGCAGTAGACAATTTTATTCTCCAGGGCTACCATTCCTTCCACGAGCACTAAATTGACTTAGTAGTTTATAAAGGTAGCAATAAAAGCAGGAGACAAAATAGTATTAAGATTTTTGCATTCAGCCAAGAATTTTTTTCGAGTACTTTCAGTTTAAATCCATGAAACTGCTCCAAGTTGTGATGTACATCTCCCCACATAAGCGCTTGTTGGTGCTGAAACTTAGCGTGTTTCAAGCTGGGGGAGTACATCTACAGCTGGCACATGGATCCTGATATGATACACTAAAAGTTCTGTAAAGTGCTTTGACCTACTTCAGTTATTTTTGGGTAGGAGGATTGGAGGGGGTTAAATATTTTAATTTATTTGATTAAATACATCTCCTATGTCCCTTAAAATAAGATATCATCTTTGTGGCAAGCCAGTTCCCTGAAGTAGCTTTGCCCCTTGTCCAATGATTAGGGCACTAGCCTAAGACTTGGGAGACCCAGGTTCAGTTTCTTCCTCTGCCACATTCTCTCTGTGTGACTTTAGGCAAGTCACTCAGCCCCTCTGTGCCCCAGTTCCCCATCTGTAAAATGGAGTTATAGTAGTGTCCTAGGACACAAGAACATTCTGTGGAACAATATAGTAAAGACTGTGTTGCATTCTGAGATCTACTGATGAAAAAGCACTTACATAACAGTTATACAAGGTATTAATTAGTACTATATGCCACACAGGGCTGTTTCTCCCTCCTTCTACTGCAAACTACGCTATGTGTTAATCTAGGGTATATTTTTTCCAGGTCAACAGTAATGATGATAACGGGGTGCTGCTGGGAAACTGGAGTGGAAATTACTCTGGTGGAACAAATCCAGGCAGTTGGAATGGAAGCGTTGAAATCCTGCGAAAGTGGAAGGATGCAGGATTTAAACCTGTTAAATATGGACAATGCTGGGTTTTTGCATCAGTGCTGACCACAGGTATGTTTCATTAACACAGACGTGTTTGTTGCACAGGCTCCATTATGGGAAATGCTAAACACTATATACTGAGGCCTGTTTCAAAGCACTGACAATGCCAGAGCCTGGTTTAGCCAGATCACTATCCAGAAATATTAGCTGGGGATAGTAGCATAGAAACTTTGTATCCCAGAAATGCAGGTTTTTAATTATTTATTTTGATTTCTTTAGTGCTCAGGTGTCTGGGGATTCCTACTCGTACGATTTCAAATTTCAACTCCGCCCATGACGCAGATAGAAACCTGAGTGTGGATGTATATTATGATGAATCTGGAAATCCTCTGAACATGGGGGGTGACAGCATCTGGTAACCAACTGCTCTTCTAAATATCTGCAGTATTAAGCATTGACAGCACCGGGACTTATAGATGCAAGTCAAAGGCATGATTTGGTCCTGCGCATTGATGGGATAGATACAGACACCTCAACCAAAGCACGTAGATTTCCATACTAAACACATTGTGAGCATATAATTAAAACTGCAACTCAAAACAAGACACACATCATTAAATAAATAACAAAACAATAAAAAGTATGGAAACCACCAGCTAGGATTACCCCAATCTTCACACCCAAATTATGGTCTCTCTCTCTCCAAAGAACAGAACAATTCTCAATGATCAACACTATTTAATCTACATGTACCTCATTTAGTACAGAATGTAATTTAACAAAGAGTTACAACAGTCACTTGAAGCTAAATTAGAAAGAGTTATAACAACATTACAGCTACAGGACCAAAGTGGATACAAAAATCTAAGGTGTCAACCTGAAAATATCACACAATGGAATTTGATTAGTTTGGGTCTAGATTTTTAAAAGGGTGCACACAGTGGTGTTGGAACAATTTATGTAGTGAGGGTGCTGAGAGCCATTGAACCAAACTTGGATATGATGGAAACCACTTCAAGCCAGGGGGTGTGGCAGCACCCCCAGAACCAGCACCTATGGGTGTACATTAAGATGTGAACTTTCAGCATAACCAGGACACAGACTTCCTTTATACAGGTATAACTTGTCCCTATATCAGGTCACTGGGTTGAAAATCCACAGAATTATGCCCACAATTAAATGTTAGATGCATAAATTAAGATACAAATTTAGCATGAGATTATGCTGTGCAACTGTAGAGGTGCTCAGAGGGACAGCATCCTGGGTACAAGGACCAGGCATAATCTCAGTCCTTGTGCTCCAGGGAACACTGTTGAACCCAGTGAAAGCTGAGAGTGCTCAAAACCCTTCAAAATCAGGTCCAAGGCTTCCTGTACAACTATAAAATGTCTGAGATTATTTTCAGTTATAAAATTCTTGTTGATTTTACATTTCTCAATGAAACTCCCATCCAGAACTTCAGGTTGAGATTCTCAGGATCAAGTCTGAACTATTCAGTATCAGTAGAGAACTTGTACAGAATTACAACATTTGCTATAGTAAATATAAATAACACAAGGAGTGCATTTCCTGAAAATTAGTGGGAGGCTGGAAGTGTTGAGGGGCCCTTAATGAGGACCATTACTTGCTGAGACATGCCTGATCCAGAATCAGGACAGTTTCTTATTTGACATAGCTTATAACAGCAGTAAAGTAATTAATATTTATGCTGGTTCATTTACCATTTTGTTATTTTCTTAGTTATTAGAGACCAGTACAGAAACCATTGGGAAACGATGCCTCACTGAGAATGCTCTGTTAGGGGGTATAATGTGCGGCTAGGAAATGTATTAAGTTGTGCAGACATTTAGTGTATTTATTGACCCCGTTCTCCCATATGGTCTTTCTGCTAGCAGTAAAGAGTAGCCAGAAATCCATCTTCATCAGCAACCTGAGGGATCCCCTAGGGGAAGGGAAGTTTTGGGATCACCCTACTGGCAACTACCAGTTCACGGGATGTGGCCAGCGCACTGCTGCACTCCTGTAATTCCTGGCTGCCACAATATGCTTTTGGGGCTGTAAGCAGCTGAACATAATTTAGAACTCCCCTAAAGCTGCAGTGAGTTGTGTTCTGGGCCAAACTAGTTCCTGGCTCAAGGAGCCTCAAAGGCAACATGAAGCCTCTGTGTGTGTGTGTGTTTGTTTGTTTGGCTGGTCCTTCAGCTTGAACAATTTGGTCAGATGAGAGAATCTGGATTTACAGAAGTGGATACAATCAGTGACCCTCAGAACCTCGCTACACAACTGTCACATATTAGTTATTTACCATGTTTATTCTTGTCTCTAGGAATTTCCATGTCTGGAATGAAAGCTGGTTTACCCGAAGTGACCTGGGGCCCTCCTACAATGGATGGCAAATTCTGGATGCAACTCCCCAGGAGAGAAGTGCAGGTACAGGGATTTTAATTCAGGAAAATGTTAAAGCAGGGGTTCTTGACACAAGGTTTATGTCTAATGTGCATTGCTTACATTCTATTAGAGTGTTTTGACTAGTCTAGCCCTAACTGATTTTCTTTTCCTTGATACTCTAGGAATATTTCAGTGTGGTCCTGCTTCACTTGTAGCCATCAAAGAGGGTGATGTAGACCTGGACTATGACTCTCCATTCATATTTGCTGAGGTGAATGCAGATCGTATCACCTGGACTTACGACATTAGGACGAGAGAGGCAAAGCCAATCTCTTCTGAGACCAAGTCAGTTGGCCAGTTCACCAGCACCAAGGCAGTAGGCCGTTATGACCGTGTAGATGTCACTAATAATTACAAATATACAGAAGGTAAAGAGAAAATCCTCTGTTTCTTGATAGTACCACAAAAGTTTAATTCTTAAAATTGTAGAAACATTGTAATAAGAGCCAGTACCTTAGCAAGTCCTACAACAGCTAGGGCAAAAGTTACACTTTTGGCTCCTACAGCTCTAAGAAAAGGAGGAAGACAGAAGGCATAGTATTGTGCCATACCATTTCTGATATGTCAGTTTTGAGTCATGAGACCTAGGTAATGTTGCTCTTAATTATATTGTGCAAAACATGTCCCATCCCATCCTGTCCATGATAACACAGGCTGCTCAAATTGCATTTGCTATTGAACAACACAGTTATTAGATGGGTTTCTATACAGTACCTATAAACTAAGAGACTGATAGCAAATGCCACAAGAAGGGCAACCCTTTCAAAAGGACCTCAACCGGCCTCTAAATTTGCACCTTCAGTTTTGCCACTACAAAATACAGAACACAAACATCTTTATCTAAGTTTGCAGGTGCAAACAAGAGTAAGACACAAAGAGTGCTATTAAAAATGTCTAAATGGGGGAAGGGCTGATAATTCAAACTGTCATATTAGAGTAGGGCCTGTTCACGTAAGCTGCAGGCTATCAATCTCATCAGTTTAGAGGGCTGCTTCGTGTTACAGAATAAAGTGAAGCAAGTTGAAATTTATATTTACCACTTGTACAGCCCTAGGAAAAGTTGGATGAGGGAAGGTTTGGGAACTAAGCTTTAGTTCCTCTCTGGAATTAACAGGTTTAATGCTCTCAAGTTTAAGGACAGCAACTCTGAAATCTGAAACGAATGCATGCCTGTCACTCATCCAACAGGTTGATAGTGGCTGCAGTAAACAGTTGCTCTGTCTCCCTTGGAGGCAGATCTGCCAGGGCCCTCCATCTTGCTGGGTAAGCTTGTCAGTTAAAAGTGGAGAGACAAGATGGTTGTCTCTGTAAATATCCTAGGACCAACGCCGCTACAACTACCCTGCATACAACATTTAAAAATAGACATATTTTACTGGGTTTTTATTATTTTCATGGTGCGCGCACTCTCTTGCTCTCTCTCTCTCATAGGCTCTCAGAAGGAAAGAGAAGTGTATGAAAAGGCTCGTACAAAGCTGGGTCGAGTACATGGTTTCAGTGCCACATCAGAGAAGCGACCAGAAATTGATCAAAAGCCTGAAATTTCAGGGAAATTCAAGGTGGATGGCTCCTTAGAGATTGGCAAAGATGTCAGCCTAATCTTGGTTCTCAGAAATTTGACCTCTGATGCTAAGACTGTAAAGGCAAATATGACTGCTTGGACCATTGTGTACACTGGGAAGCCAATTCATGAGGTCTGGAAAGACTCCTTTTCATCTACTCTTGCTTCTGAAGAAGGTAATTTTTCATATAATTGTGTAACCAAAGAAACAATTTTGTCATAACAGTATGAGAGAATTAGATGTAAAGGTGGCAAAACTGAGGGAATGAAGAAATCTACTAAGAAAGGTGCAATGGGAGAGGGTCTTAAATTCCAGCCTGGAAGGAGGCTGGGGATTCTTAAGAGACACCATCATTAATCCAAGGCAGGTTAAAGTTCCTCTAAACGAGAAAAATCTAAGAAATAAAACATTTCCCATATGATTGCCAAACACTGCTCAGATATAAGGGTGTGGGGAAAACATACTAGAAATGAAGAGGTGGTGGCAAGTAAACCAGAATACTCAATTAACAGAAGCTAGAATTGAAAAGATAAGGACAACAAAAAAGCAAGACGAGTTAATTGCAGCCAAAGGCTTCTGAAAAGTTACATGTATTTTTATAATGGGAAGAAGCAGCACAGTAAAAGGAAGAAAACTGGTTCATGGTGGGGGGGGGGGGAGGAATGAAATTATTGATGATTCAAAAGTGGCTGAAATGCCCTGTTTATACTATATCTTGAACAAAAAGAAGCCTGAATTATTAGTACAGAAGGAAAATGCTGTAAAATAACTTTGGATAAAGAGCAGATAGAGGAAAGCTTGAGAAAATGCAAGTATACTCACACACGAGCAGGTCCAAGTGATGTGCATCTTAGGGAATTAGTCCTGGATAGGGCCTGAGAGGCCTTTCCCATGACAATTAAATAGACACTAACTAGTTAATGAAATGCGAAGTGGCAGGCTATCTGCCTCATCATCTTCCAGAAAGAACAATGGGGAGGAAAAAAGGGGCAGAGAATGAGGCAGAAGGAATTGAAGAGAAACCAACCACAGTCCAGTCCCAGACAGGCAGTGCAGCAAGAAGTGAGAGAAAAGCAGGAAAAGCTCATGTCCTGTCTAGCACCAAATACTGGGTGATAGGAAAATACTAATTTTAGGTGAATGATATTTGTTAGACTTTTGCAAGTGCATCTCATCCTATTTATGTTATTTTTTCCTTTCAGAGAAACAGTTTCCCATTAAGATAACATATGCTGAGTACCAGCAAAATTTAACAAGAGACAACATGATTCGAGTAACAGCTTTGTGTCAGATTGAAAGTGGGATTGATGTGGTGGTGGAAAGAAACATCACTCTGGATAACCCTGACCTTGTCATGCAGGTAAGGATCTGTCCCTTTGCAACCTGGAGAGGGAGAGCGCTTCAGTTGCCTCACACAGTTAATCTGAGCCCAGCTTTAGCACTGGGGAAAGGGGAAGGTGAAAGGAGGTTTAGACTGGATCTTTTGCTTCCTACATCTACTGTCTTTACCCTTGAGAGATGCTCTGTTCTCATCCTGCCGTGGTGGGGTGTCTTAAAAGTTCCCAACATTTCATGAATCATAACATCATTTTCTGCTTCAGAATGTGATCATGCAAGTGTTTGGTCTGTACAGGTGCTCAGTGATGCAAAAGTGAATGAACCAGTGAATGTGGAAGTGATATTTACCAATCCTCTCGACCAAGAGGTGAAAGACTGCGTGCTGCAGGCAGAAGGCAGTGACCTGCTGAAAGGAAAGCTCACGATAGAGTAAGTACAACGAGCATCAACTTCTTGACACAAGATAACATCCAACCCTAAGTCCTGTTGTGTGTTTTGAAGCAAATGTTGGCATGACACCTTTTTCCTTCTGGCTGTGACCACAGAGGTCTGTCTGTGGAAAAGAGACTCAAGATAAAAAAAGACCTGATTTTTAATGAGGCCTCAACCTGACCTTTCTTTTGGCACTGCAGTTTGTAGGTACCAATAACTGTGGGCACAAGTTGGTGCTATTTATTTACCCATTTACCTGACTACACTCACACATTGGATAAAAGTCTAAATTATATAAGTGGGGCTGAGGCCCTGGCAGCCAGTCTGCAGGTGCAATCTATTAAACTTGAATATTATGGCAGTGCCAACCAGGTCACACCCTACTATACAAGGCATGATACAAAGTGGTGGTTTCTACGCAAAAAAAGCTGTACCTGTTAACCTTGGGTCCTTTTAAAAACTTTTTTAAATGAACTACTTATGTGCAAATCTAAGTATTTGTGTGTCTCTCTCTCATTTTCACCCATACCAGGTAGGTAGAGGTGCAAGTATGCAGATTTGTGCCTGCATTTCAAAATGTGAACATTTCAATAAGTTCAAATTTTTCAGACAGAAATTGCACCCTCAAAAGAAGGCCATCCTTCTGAAAATGTACCCCCATCTCTCTCCCTGTAGAACTACTGCTGGTGCAAAATTCTTCCAGCAACTAGTATATGAGAAAACTACTGATACAAAGAGGCTGGGTTTTAATAATCCAGACCTAAACCATAGTGATTAGAAAGCCAGACATGCTAAGAGTTTGAAAGCTATAAAATTTGTGTATTTAGAGATAAAAATATATTAATTATGGAGGGACAGAATGGAAGGAGTGGTTAATATTGTGATAAATACTTTTTTAAAACAAGAGACTCTTACTCCTAAATAGTAACCGTTGGCATGTATGATTTTTCAACCTTGGTTTTGAAATTCAGTAAATGTCATTGTTTTGGAAAATGTAGAAATACAGTAGGGGTTAGATCAATAAATTGAAACCCTTACTTATTAGGGGGCACTAGTGTATTTGCTACTGATAGATGAGGAATGGGACAGCTATAAAGAGCTGGAATGCAATAGATGCTATCCAGTTCATTTTTCTTGTATGTTTGGATCATTAATGTTTTGTAATGCTGGAATTTTAAATTAGAACCAGGAAGGGTAAATTTGCAGCCAGACCTCCATCTGGCCTTCACAGAACTGCACACACAAACTTCTACATGCACTTGGCAGGCACAAATGCCTGCCAAAAATTCTATTTGTCTATGCCCTTTAGTCTAACACCTGCATATCCTTAAATGTAAGTGAAAATGCCAACAAAACTCTGAATTATCTATCCCATACTCACAGTAGGGATCTCCAAAGTGGCCGAAGGGAGCTAGGTACCCAAGTCAGCATTGGAGATTAACTCTTTTAGGCCCTTTTGGAACCGCATTGTATAGCTTCTCCTCCCTACTGACAGCAATGCATAGGGAGGATGGCTGGCAGGGAAACTCAAATATAAACTACAAGGATGTTTTCAATTGATATTTCTCCTTTTGTTTGTTTTTTAGAATGCCCTCACTACAGCCCAGGCAGAGTTCCAAAGTACCGTTTGAAATCGTTCCCATCAAGAGTGGAACTAAGCAACTGCTCGTTAATTTCTCCTGTGACAAGTTTCCAGATGTCAAAGCATTTGAGACCATAAATGTGGCCAACTGACTATAAGATGTGCAGTTGTCAGTCTGTCTGTATAACTTTGAGTGAAATAGTGCAAGAAAGCTCCTGTCTTCTGTGAACAATTAATAAATCAGTCTATTTCTGCTATAGAAACAAAATCCACACCCTGTCTGACAGGAATTATCCTGTTACATAGTTTTATCAAATTCATGGCTGTGAAAAAACATATCATGGACCATGAAATCTGGTCTTTTGTGTATTTTTACCCCATACTATACAAATTTCACAGGGGAGACCAACATTTCTCAAACTGGGGGTCCCAATTCAAAAGAGGGTTGTGGGAGTAGTCGCAAGATTACTGTTGGGGGTGGGGGTTGCAGTATTGCCACCTTTACTTCCATGCTGCCTTCAGAGCTAGGTGGCTGGAGAGCAGTGGCTGTTGGCCAGGTGCCCAGCTCTGAAGGCAGTGCTCCACCAGCAGCAGTGCAGAAATAAAAATTGCAATAGCATATTATGCCACCCTTACTTCTGTGTTGCTGCCTTCAGAGTTGGGTCAGGACCCCTACAATTACAATACTGTGAAATTTGAGACTTAAATATCCTAAATCATGAAATTTAAGATTTTTTTAAATCCTATGACTGTGAAATTGGTAGGGCCCTAGTTATACATTTCAATATGCAATGAGAGCAGGGATTCTCCATGTACTGATGTAAATTTCTAAATTTTAAATATACTATCTGCATTTCTCTCCTAATTGTGTGTCTGGTTTTCTTATGCCTTTTTTAATTTGGACACTATTCCCTGTGGCCCCAGGTACTACTATAACCTACTATGAGATCCAGACCTTCCTAGAGTGAGCAACACTAACCTGTATATTATTTTAACATTGAACATGACTTATACTGTGCAGAAAAGACAGGATATTACAACAATTTAAGCCACTCTTATGAAAAGGTTCTATAGAATTTAATAAGGATGGAAACCAATAGGGTCCTATAGAAATTACTCAAAGATATAGAATAATAAGATTCTTTTTATGGCTTTTAAACCAGCCTACAGAATTCTATCACAGGCATATAATTTTCTATTAAATTCTGTAAGTTTTTTCTAAAGGATATTCACTATTGAAAAGCTCCTGTCCTACATTATTAACATATGGAGATATACCTATCTCATAGAACTGGAAGGGACCTTGAAGGTCATCAAGTCCAGTCCCCTACGTTCACTAGCAGGACCAAGTACTGATTTTGCCCCAGATCCCTAAATGGCCCCCCCAAGGATTGAACTCACATCCCTGGGTTTAGCCCATTTTAGATCCTCAGCTTCTTCTCTAGCATTATTGTCCCTTCCCCAAAAACTTTTTCACTGTTGAGATAGTTGGTGGGACCTACGCTGTACCAGGTGCTTTCCAAACAGAGGAGGTCACAGTCCTTATGCTAAAGAGTGAACAATTTAAAAAGATAAAGACAGATGAAGTGTGGCAGAGAGGGCTACGACCTCTAGGCAGACAGTATATCTACAATGTAAATCCCAGTATGATTGTAGCTTGAGCAGACATACCTGCACTAGCTTTCATCTACCTAGCATAGTTAAAAGTAGCACTGAAGATGCAATGACATAGACCCCAGTATAGGTATCAACACGAGTGCATAACCAGTGTAACTTTAGCACCCTCGTAGCCGAGATGGAGCCTGCTCTGCAGGCAGCTCTGGCAAAGAGAAAGCACGTACAGGAATGCAGCAGGAAAAATCCCTTCCACCCTAGGGGCACCTGTTCCAAGTCCCCAAGAGTGAACACACCCACCCACATGAAAAGTACAATCATAGAATTGTAGAATATCAGGGTTCAAAGGGACCTCAGGAGGTCTTCTAGTCCAAACCCCTGCTCAAAGCAGGACCAATTCCCAACTAAATCATCCCAGCCAGGGCTTTGTCAAGCCTGACCTTAAAAACCTCTAGGGAAGGAGATTCCACTGCCTCCCTAGATAACCCATTTCAGTGCTTCACCACCCTCCTAGTGAAAGTTTTTCCTAATATCCAACCTAAACCTCCCCCACTGCAACTTGAGACCATTACTCCTTGTTCTGTTCTCTGGTACCACTGAGAACAGTCTAGATCCATCCTCTTTGGAACCCCCTTTCAGGTAGTTGAAAGCAGCTATCTAAATCCCCCTCAATACTTCTTCTTTCTCAGAAACTTAAAATAAGCATTACCCGGTCAGGCCGCTATAAATGATGTGACCGCCAGACCCCTTAATCATTATTGTGTTGCCCTCGCCCTGCGACTCTTCTCCAATCTTTCTCACGATCATCCTCTCTGTGGTAGTGTAGGGCTCCAAAGCTGGACACAGTTGACTCCAGATGAAGTCGTGGCTGGGTGGCCGCATTCAAAACTGCAAAAACGGGGAACTGATTCACATCCTCGATCTCGCTGGCAGTGCCCCGCTCTGTAATACAGCCCCAAATCCGATTAGCCTCTTGGCAGACCAAGGCACTACGTTGACACTCATATCCAGCTCTCTCCCAGCTGTAACCCCTAGTCCTTTGCTGCATGGACTGCTTCCCCTCACTGAGCCAATGTCTGGTCCCTGCTGTAACGTGAATGGGATTCTTACATCTAAGCTATTGACTCTTCACTTGTCCTTGTTGAACCTCATCAGGTTTCTTTTGGCCCAATCCTCTAATTTGTCTAGGTCCCTCTGTATCCTATCCCTATCCTCCAGCCTATCTACCACTCCTCCCAGTTTAGTGTCATCTGCAAACTTGCTGAGAGTGCAGTCCACGGCATCCCCCAGAGCATTAATGAAGATATTGAACAAAACCGGCCCCAGTGGATATAAGAAAGGGAAATATTTATTTACAGAGGGATGAGAGGAGAAAGACAAGGGGAAATATAAGGGGAGCAGTAAAACAGGGTTGCATTCAACACAAGGTCCCACAGGCCCAGTGGTAGCACAGTCTGAAAGGGCAGGCACCAAGCAATTGTCTACACACAGAGTTCAGGAGTCCTGAGCAAAGTTCCAGTCCAGTGGTAAGTCTTGGGTGCTCCTAGTCATCTTTGGCACCAGGAAACTTTCCCCAACAAACCCCTTTGGTGCCCTCTTCTGCCACTCTTTGCAAAGCCACACAGAGCAACTATCTCCCCACTTAACTAGCTAGCAGACTCCCTTCTTATGCCCACACACAGTCACAAGCCCCAGTACCAGGGGCAGCTCCAGGCACCAGCACTCCAAGCACAAGCCTGGGGCAGCAAGCTGCAGGGGGTGCTCTGCTGGTCGCCGCTAGGGCGGCAGGCAGGGTGGCTTGCCTGCGGAGGGTCCACTGGTCCTGCGGCTTCAGTGGACCTCCCACAAGCGTGCCTGCAGGAGGTCCGCCGAAGCCGCAGGACCAGTGGACCCTCTGTGCTTGGGGCGGCAAAACGTCTAGAGCCGCCCCTGCCCAGTACTCACAGCCCCATGCAGCTCTGAGCAGCATTAATACTGGGTCCAGCTCTGGCCTGTCCTTCTTGGGTGAATCCTCCTTGGCACGGTACTCTTCCTGGCTCCCATCCTGGGGTATCCCTGATCGGCCCTGTCCTTCCCAGGCTTCAGGCAGATTCTCTGCTGCTTCACTTTGGGAGGGCCTGTGTCATAAGTAGATAGGTAAGGGTTAATTTTCTTTTACCTGTAAGGGGTGGACAGGGGGGAATCAAGCACCTGACCAGAGGACCAATCAGAGAACTGGATTTTTTTTA
>NC_133782.1:32862-50336 GCF_003597395.2 Chelonoidis abingdonii
GAGAAACAAAAGACCCCGAGTTCCTTTCCCTCCCAGACTTTTAAAAAAAATCCAGTTCTCTGATTGGTCCTCTGGTCAGGTGCTTGATTCCCCCCTGTCCACCCCTTACAGGTAAAAGAAAATTAACCCTTACCTATCTACTTATGACAGCCTGTAGGCTACGATCCTCCTCTCTTTGGAGTTCTAAAACCACAGCTGGAGTTTCCCTCCTTTCTCTCACTACTCCCCCTCCCCATTTAGGAAAAAGATTTAAAGGGGCCATGCTCTCTAAACTCCAAAGGGGTTACACCAGGATTTCAGATTGGCTTGTACAGCATGGTAATAAAGCCATACTCAGAATGATCATGGGAATGAGACACCACAGGTTGGGTTTGCTTGTTTTTATATGAAATTCCTCTCCCTCCACCACACAGTTCCCATGTTCCCACCCATCAATCCCCACATTCAGTTGCAGTAATTTTATCTTTCTGCCTTCAAGTTTCCACTCCAAAACTCAGTGCAACTTCCCTTGGCTAAAAAAAACCTGCTCCCCTTCAGTCTCACATCCGTCTACTATCCCATCTTGGTGTCTACATGCCAATACACTAATGCACAGATGCTGTCAAGAACTATGGGCTTGAGTTCCCTCAGCTGAGCCTGGGGCTCATCCCTCAGGCCAATCAATGTACCCAGTTGGGCTGCAGCAGAATCGCCTGATTGGCCAGCCTAGACAATTGGCTACAAGGAACCAATAGGTCTGCATTTAAACTCAGCAGCAATTCTCACACCTGAAACAGTGATTGTGCCTGTGCCTGCCTTGCTTCAGAGCTGCTCCTACCTCATTCTTGTCCCACTCCATTCTGCTCCAGCCCTGCTCCCTTGCCTGGTTCCTGAATCTGGCTCTGACTCCCTGTTCCTGGCTCTTACCCTAAGGCCAGACCTCAGGGGTGTCATTTGGGGGTTGCCTCCCCTGCCCGAGTTTCATACAGGAGGTGTGCTCCCAGGCAGAGCTCTTAAATACAGCACAGCATTAGCCTTTGTCTACTCTGGAATTTTGTTGGCAAAACTTTTGTCATTCAGGGGTGTTTTAAAAAAAAAAAACAGCACCCCAAACAACAAAAGTTTTACCAACAAAAAGCACCAGTGTGAGCTGCTGCCACTCATGGGGGGGGAAGAGTTTTGTGGCAGCAGGAGAGCTCTATTCTGTCAACAAACAACAGCTACATTGAGTGCCTTTTAGCAGCATGACTGTAGTAGCACAGCTGTGTCCTAAAAGGTGCGTAGAGTAGACAAAGCCTTAGTGTGGAAGGTGAGTTCTGCAGAGAAGAGGTGCCCCCAGGGCAGAGAGTCAGTATTTTGTTCAGATGGGGCACTGAGGCATAGAGAGACTAAGGGTCAGATTTTCAAAGATATTTAAGGCACCTAGTGGGATTTTCAAAAGCACCTAGAACAGGGGTAGGCAACTTATGGCACATGTGCCAAAGGTGGCACGCGAGCTGATTTTCAGTGGGACTCATATTGCCCAGGTCCTGGCCACCAGTCTGGGGGGGGGGGGGCGCTCTGCATTTTAATTTAATTTTAAATGAAGCTTCTTAAACATTTTAAAAACCTTATTTTCTTCACATACAACAATAGTTTAGTTTTATATTATAGACTTATTGAAAGAGATCTTCTAAAAATTTTAAAATGTATTACTGGCACGCAAAACCTTAAATTATAGTGAATAAATGTAGACTCGGCATACCACTTCTGAAAGGTTGCCGACCCCCGTTCTAAGTTATCTACAAAAAAAAAAAAAGAAAAAAGAAAAAAAAACCCTTAGAGTTTTCAGGTGCCTAAGTAGCTCCTGAAATCACAGTTAAGTTTCCACCCGTATCCCAAATCTGAAATGTAGCCCCTGCCACCCACATCCTGGTCCCTGACAGCAGTGTGGGAAATAACTGAGAAGATGATCAAGCATGTGCATCTTTAACCTGGTAGGGTGACTCTCAGCCTAAAAGGGCAACACACTCAGAGAAGGTGGCAGAATGGGCTCAGTTGCCACAGATTTTCATCAAAAGAAATCTGCTTCTGCCTCCCTCTGGAGGAGAGGGGGGGCTGTAAGACTCCCCTTGTCCTCCACTCCCCACCTTCCTCCACAGCTGCTGCTGCTCTTCCTCCCCCAACCTTAGGGGAAAGGGATCTGAAGCTTCCTGTCTTCCTGCTGCTCCTCTCAGGTGGGGAGCAGGGTTCACCTTCCTCCTATAGTCGTTCCCTTAGTTTGGGAGGCAAGGGAACTCCCCTTCCCCTTGCTGTTCCTCCTCCACAGCTTCCCTTTCTGATCCCAATGCTCCCACTCTTCCTGCTTGCATGCATAGAATCTAGACTGGCGCTTGGATTCTGCATATGGGTGGAAAATAAATAGACGGGATATTAGTCACCACACCACAGTGGAGTTTAAATTAATTCTAAGTCCTGTTTTTATCCTAACTTTAGACTGGGGTGACTGATTGGCAAATTGGGATACCTGAACTAGGGCATGAAAATAATATTTTTCAGAGAATTTGGCAGGTGTCCAGCTGAAGATGTAGCTATGCTATTTATTGAAAAATGACATTTTAATTGTTTTCTGATGTGTCATGATTTTTCAGCCTATCTAATCGCTCTCAGAACATTGAAACAGCTCTTTAGGAATCATGTAAGGGGTCACTATAAATCACAGCACATTTTACAGGTGAGAATGATTTTGGAATCTTCATCATTACAGACTGGCTCAGTGCTAGGAACACCAGTATTGAAAGGTTATTGGCAACATATTAAATATGGAAATCCATCAACTTCCTGAGCAGTACAGAGCTCTGAGGCAGAAATTAGACTACTTAAATCCCTTTTTGGCAGATGTCTGTCAGCCAAGTACAAAAGAAACTAGGGAGGGAAGAACAGAGGGTGGCGTTAAGCTTGTTCAGATGTTCTTCAGAAAGAAAATTCCAATCTGAGGTGTGTTTTTAATGAAGGGTGTGTTAAGCTTGAGGTCAATAAAATGGCATAATTAATCTTAGCTTTTGATGTCCATGTCTTCAATATTTGTTTCTAAATAGCATGTACAATGGCAGATGTTCTTTGAATCAGTAACCTTAACTGTTAGCTAACAAAGTAGTGTGTGGAAACAAATGTAAATGCCAGAACAGCTTCTGATACTCTATCCAGTCTGGTGATTTAAGAAAAGAAGTGGCTGGCAAGTAACTAGGTATTTTGGGGCCCGAGGCAAGACTATAAAATTGCTCTCTCCCCCAGGGCTGGCTCTTCAGCAGCAATTCAGCGGCGGGTCCCTCAGTCTCTCTCGGAGGGAAGGGCCTGCCGCT
This sequence comes from Chelonoidis abingdonii, assembly GCF_003597395.2. Taxonomy (NCBI): domain Eukaryota; kingdom Metazoa; phylum Chordata; order Testudines; family Testudinidae; genus Chelonoidis; species Chelonoidis abingdonii. The sequence continues at coordinate 36,183 of NC_133782.1, forward strand.
GAATTGCTGCTGAAGAATGAATGAAGGGGTGGTGGTACAGCCTGTGATTTTGGGGGGTCAACTCATGATTTTTGACCGCTTGGGCTGGTAATGCTGCTTCCAAGATGGTCTTTGGTTTCAGTCCAGTTCCAATCCAGAAAGAGACTCACAGGTTAAGAGAAGAGGAAGGTGCTGGATATCAGCAGTGGCCACTAGGGATCAGCATGTGTCCTGAGAATGCTGGGAGGTTTGCAGGGCAGAATCAGGAGTGGCAGGTTTGTAGAAATTTTGGTGGTGTCCAGAACCCGCCTCCACCCAAACTCCCTCCCAGAGCCTTGGGTTGGTGGAGTTTGGGTGAGGGAGAGAGGAGGTCTGGGGTGCAGGGGATTAGGGTGCAGGGTGCAGGCTCTGGGATGGAGTTTGGGAATGGGAGGGGTGCAGAGAGATGGGGTACAGGGGTGAGGGCTGTGGGGTGTGGCTGCAGATGAGAGGTTTAGAATGTGGGAGGGGCTCAGAGCAAGAGTAGGAGTGAGGGCTCTGGGGCTGGGAATGAGAGGTTTCGGGTGTGGGAGGGGCTCAGGGCTGGAGCAGAGGGTTGAGGTGTGGGGGGTGAGGGCTCTGGCTGGGACTGGGGATGAGGTGTTTGGGGTGCTGGAGAGGCTCAGGGCTCGAGCAGAGGGGTGAGGATGCGGTGGGGGGGGTGAAAGCTCTGACTTGGGGTGTGGGCTCTGGGGTGGGGCAGGGCTGGGAATGAGTTTGGGATGCAGGCAGGCTACTCCGGGACATGACCAGGGAGGAGGACTCCCCCCAGCCCTTTCCCTGCTGGCAGCAGCAAGCTCTGGGAGAGGAGCCCCCCTTTCCTGCCCCCCCCCCAGCAGCACACTCACCCCCATCACTGTCACTGCATGTGCTCCTAGGGCCCCTCTCAGGTCCAGGAAGCTCCCTCACCTCCCCCGTGGTAGGTGCCAGGGGATGCTGCATGTGCCTCCTTCCCTGCTGTTGCCCCTGACTGGAGTCTCACTGAGAGTGAGGGATGGGGCTGCCTCCTTGCCCAGCATGGGGCAGGAGCAGTGGCTGTGGGTGTGGGGAGCCCTGTGCTGCTGGAGGGTCCCATTGGAAAATGAAAGGGTCTGAGAGGGAAGGGCAGGCTCAGAGTCAGTCTGCCCTGGCAGTGAGATGGGGGGCACTAGGATCCTGCGGCAGCAGTTGCTGCAGGGAGGCAACATAGAGCTGCTCTGCTCCGGGTCTGGGAAGGGGCTGGGAGAAGCAAGTCAGGGCCGGGGGGGACACTTGGGGGAGGCACGAGGGGGTGGCAGGTGGGGGAGATAATCTGGGTGATAAATATCTCTGTGCCAGCGGCTTTTTTTCTCTCCACCACTTTCTGCGCCCCTTGACTTTGTGCGCCTGAGGCAAGTGGCTCACTCGCTTCGCCCTTGTTACAGCACTGGGCTAACTGTACATTTCTAGGACTTCTTCTGTGTAGACTAGGTGAACAGCAGAGTTAGGGTCTGTCTAAACAGGGGGAAAAAATCCATAGCTGGCCCGCATCAGCTGACTTGGGCTCACACGGTTTGGGCTCCAGGACCAAAAAATTGCTGTGTAGACATTTGGAGCTTGGGTTCCAGCCCAAGCCCAAGACCCTCCGCTCTTGCAGCCCAAGCCCAAATGTCTATACCATGATTTTTCAGCTGCAGAGCATGAGCCCAACTTAGCCATCTGTGGGGTTTTATTTATTGCTGTGTAGCCATAGCCATGAGCAGTAATGAGTGGGTGAAACAGAGGCAGCTGTCAAGGCTCTGACTCACCTTACACCAGTGTAACCCAGAAATCAATTAAGTTGCACTTACATAAGTGAGAGGAGAATCATGTCCTTTATGAGCTGTAATGGAAGTTCCAAGGGAGTTTGAGAAGCCAAAGAGCTGGACACTTACCACTGCCAACAAATTAAGAGATTAGTTTTTTAATTAAAAACTCAATTTGGGATACTGAATGGCCCCAAAGGACTGAGTGGCATCTGCAGTGGAAATCACATGACTTTCCTCTTTGTAATGATGAGTAACAAGGCTACACTAAACAGAGGTGCAACCTGGGTATCTTCATGAAAGAGAGGGTGGAGGAACTTGAACAATAGATGAAATCACTGTGGGAAAAAAAAATCAAAGTCAAACGAGACAGGATTTGAAAGAAGACACAACCAGGACCATTCAGGATGAGTTCAAGTGACTCAGTTACGGAGGAGAAGAAAGACACAATGACAACCAGAAAGAACAGTAAATTCAAAAGGCATTAATACCAACTTCCAACCTTATCAAGGATAGATTATTTTATGCTTAAAAGCACAAGTCTGGAAGTCAGAAGGCCTCTGCTATATTCCCAGCTCTGCCATAGATTCACCTTGTAACCCTGGGAAAGTCATTTAGCCTCCCCATGCCTCAGTTTCCCTATTCTGTAAATATTATAGTGCTTCCTTACCTCACTAGACCATTGTGAGGACTAATTAATTATTCTAAATTGTTTTCAGAACTTTGGATGGAAGTGGTTAAAGCAGTGTGAAATAATAGCAGAAGCACCGACCACAATAGATTTTATCCCCTTGAGAAGAAGGTCTGTTCAAGCACATCTGGCTGTGCACTCCATAGTGAAGATCCTGGCCCAAGATATCTGTGACCCAGATTAACAGAACAGTACAGTATAGCATGCTGCTTTCTGCAGACCAGGCTGGGGGAGAAAAATAGTGGTGTATATCCTTCAGAATGCCCACTGTACTTTATAGGAACAAGTGACTAAAGTAAAGGAGGATTGGATAAAATTAAGATCAGACACAGATGCACCACCACGAGGAGTGTTATAAATACCTAGATTGATTAGACAGTCTGAACAGAACCTGGGAATATGGAAGGAATATTCAGAGAGACTTTAAATAGCAACTGGGAAGGGGGAGTTGATACTGGAGACAGCATGCACTCATTTGTGGAGGAAAGTTGGAGATTCATGAAGTAGTGGAGACTCCTGTGATATAGAAATGACTCTATAGATCAGTTTGGCTACGTTTACACTAGCACTTTTGTTGGTATAACTTACATCACTCAGGGGTCTGAAGAACGCACCCCTCAGTGACATAAGTTACACTGAAAGAAGTGCTGGTGTGGACAGCGCTATGTCAGAAGAAGACACAGCTATCGCCGCTCATTGGGAATGGTTTAATTGTGCCAACAGGAGAGCTCTCTGTGCTGCTGTAAGGTCTCTAGTGTAGACATAGCATTTGTCTCCACTTAAGCAGAAGAATTGCCTCTTGGATTCACAGCTGGCAAGATTTGTTTAAAGAGCTTTAAACTAGGCAAGATGGGGGGAAAAGGGAGAGCTTTTGTCTTTGAGTCTTACGTACTTCCAAGACACAAAGTAAGGCAGAAGTTGGGTTGTTTTATTTTTAATCTTCTGTTTCACAAGTGTTAACATACTTGAGTGTCCTTACACAAATGCAAAGAGTATGGGAAATAAATAAGGAGAAAGATTGAACATCTAGGGATAGAGAGAGGAGAGAGACAGAAAGGGAGAGGAGATGGACTGGATAGAATTTACAATGGCAGCAGTAAAACGTTGTGGTGAAATTCTCTGAGTTATGAAACAAGGAAAGAGGTACATGGAACAGCATCTTCAGAGCCCCACAACTGGAGGAAAGCAGGAACAAAACACTCTGAACCATTGTTGATAATGAGAGGGTGGAGCTGAGGTAAGAAAAATGACTGTAACATAATGAACACTGTGAGTAGGAAGACAGTCGTGTTCCAGAGGGATTACAGAAAGCAACTACCGATGCTTTAGAGTGGTGAGTGACTGAAGGTACGGGATGACTGTTGTCTGTTTCTGATTGGGGCTGGGGGTTGTTGTTTTTTTTTTGTTTAAAAGTTTTTTAGTGTCTTGGTGAACACCACAGTTGGCATTCTACAGTTGTCAATGAGGTGGAGCTGAGGCAGAAAAATGTTATGTGACTTAATGAATAATGTGAGTAACAACCAGAAAGATTGAAAAATATGAGTCATGTTCCAGAAACAGTATGGAAACTGGTGAAGGCACTACACTTCAAGTAATGAGTGCCTGAAGGTCAGAACTGGTTGATGGCTGTTTGTTATTAGGGCTAGGTGCTGGGTCCAGGTAAACGTCAGAGTCTGTGGCCCTGGTGGATACAAAGAAGAGTGAATCTAAGGTGAGGAGGGGAAAAAAATGACTGAACTCCATAAGCAGGAATCAAATGAGCTCAAGGGAGTTCCCAGTGGGAGTTCTGAGAGTCTGAACAGCCCGGCTCTGACCACTTACAAAAAAAGGAGCAACCTTTGAAATCAAAATGTCAGTGGAGATACAGAGTAGTCACAAGAGAGCCATGCTTCCTGATGTGGAGAGTGGGCAATGTTCCTCTTTCTGAATCAAATCCAGAGGGCTACCCTGAATGCTGAAACTTGATTCCTTTTTGGAGGATGAAGTAGAAAGTTTCAAACAGTAGTTGAAACTTATAGGAATATTAATTTTTATTGATCTAAAGGATACAGTACTGATAAATAAAGAAAACTGCCCTCAACTTTTGAAGCCTCCTGGTTTCCTCCATATTCAAATTGTTCAGCCTTTTCTGAGTTCTAATCTACATCATCAGGTTGGGGCTCCCACTAAGGGAGATTCTCAACCATGGAGATATTTAAACAAGGAGATTTCTAAAAACAGTTTTGGGAAATCATTTTAATAAGGTCTAACCTAGTCATTTAGTTATGACTTTTGCCAGGAAAATAACTACTGGGGTTTGTTTGTTTGTTCTGTTTTTTCCTAGGTTTTACCTTTTGAAATTAAAAACCAGACAGCTTTCTTGTTAAGTCTTTAATGAGAGCTGAGAAAAGGCTGTTGGAGCTGACAGGAGCCATTTCCCCACAAAAAATACTTTATTCCTTGTATCTAGAAGGAGTTGCATATTGCAATGATGGGTGCTATCCAAATATGAGACAGAAAATTGGAGTGACAATTTCTAATTATTCCCAGAGCAGATACAACACAGACAGAGCAGCAAATAGGTATAAACTTGCTCTAGGTGAAAATTCAGCATTCTACAAAGAAAGTAGCTTTTTGCAAACATACATATATATATATTTTGCTGCTGCAGCAGCTAAACAAGCAAAAAAAAGAAGACACTCTTCAAGCAAGAAGTTACCCTGAGTTCTATATGGCTCATATACTCCCACTCACTATTTCCTCATCCCTAAATGTGATTTATTCATGGCTTACCTAGGATTCCCGGTAAGTCCTACTTGTCATGGGTATCTAAGCAAATGTACTTCTTCTGAGTAAACAAGTTCAGCATCTCTTTCCACAGTTACACCCCATGTTAAGCAGGAAAATTGGCATTAAACTGACATAAATTATAGGAACTGGCTAATTATATTTGACAAGTCTACAGGGATCAGTTACAACTGCCAAGCACCTCACCCAACTCTCTTGAATTTCAGATGACAGAAGCAGACTTTGATCTTTATTATTAATGTGGATGAGATTTCCCTGAGGAATTAAGTAGAAAATATATACAGTTCATACACAGAGAGGGAAAGAGAGAGAGAATGGCAGGTGAGTTCAATGTGTAATCTGAGTGTTCATCAGCATATTAATCATGTCCTTAAAAGTGTTTTCTTAAGAGGCATTTATTGGAAGTGTCTGTATAGATGGCTTATTTCATAGGGCAGTTTTGCATTGTAATTTACAATTGCACTGCATTGTAATGTTGTTTTGTTATTACTGTCAGTGTATTTGCGATCCTGTAGATTGTATGTAGAAACTAGGGTTTCAGCTTACTGCTGCCATCCACCTTGTGTAGGGTGACCAGATGAGAGACGTGAAATATCGGGTTGCGGAGGGGTGCTGGCGGAGCAAAGAAAAAAAACAAAACAAAAAAAGCCAAGAGCAACCGGAGCATAGGAAAAATTGGGGGAGGAGGAGCATCCTCCATCTATGCGCCGGAGGGCAAAATATTGGGACAATTCATGTCCCGACCAAACATCGGTCGGGATGTGGGACAAACAAGTAAATATCAAGACAGTCCCAATAAAATCAGGACGTCTGGTCACCCTAACCTTGTGTAATCATTTATACAAGTGCAAAGTGTGTGTAAAATACTAAAAAATCTGAATCATAGAATTTTTTACCTACTTTGCACTAGTGTAAACGGCTATTCAAGGTGGAGGGCAATAGTGAATTGGGTCCTAAGAAGAGGACTTCATATTCTAATTAGAGAGATGAAAGAAATCTATCCAACCCAGTTTTTAAAAATCCTAGGTTTCCCTCAGGAGACTATTCTGCAGCCTTGCAAGTTTTCCCAGCTATTCAGCCTAAATTATGTTCTAAATTCAACCTTTTTATGTCATCTTATTACTCCTTGTTATACCCCACTAACCCTTCCTTCATTTTTAATATTGATGGTCCATTATCCTGTCCGCCTTTTTACCCCAGTTAGACAGATTCCTAGCACTTCAGGGACTAGTGTCCACTCTAATTTCTGCTGCCTTGTCTGAAATCCCACCTGCCCATCCTTGTAAAGTGTGATAGCAATACTTTTCTTTTAATGACTTCATTATATGAAATGTGGAAGCTTGTTATATCATGTGAGATGAATGTAACAGAACCCAACACAACAAGCTCTTCAAGCCCTCATTAACCATTGAGCTTAGGTAAGTACTAAACAGTCTTCCCTTCAGCCCAACAATCCTCCAACAGCAAAATCCCTGCACCTGTGACTTCTCCAGCCTCAAGGAGGTCCTTGCTGCCAGTGACTGACTTATGCCTCTGGGAATTAAATATACTGGCTATTTCTTCAGCTCTTCTCTCTTATTTTACAGATCTCACACCAACACAAATCAGCTGGCATCCTAAAGCCAACACTAGCGCACACCATACTGACAGATATACCCATGCAGAGCTGACTGTGAGGAGAGGGCAAGTCTTCATTATCACCCTGTGGTTCAACAGGCCATGGCAGACGGGGGACAACTTAGCATTCGTCACAGAAATAGGTAACTCCTACAGATACCCTACTAATCCCCCCTCACAGAGGATTAATCTTTCCCCATTTCAGCTTCCCTCTCATCCCACTCAGAGACAAGTTCTTTCCCCTCACTCATTTCACTTTTGTAATAGTGTGTCTCTAATGTGCTCATGGTAAGTCTGAGATTTGTATCAGTGTGGACCTCTGTCTATGACCCACAAACAAATACCCATTCTTAGTAAACACTGCTGTTTGTTGTTCTCTCTGCCAGGGCCAGCCCCTTCAGAGGCACATCACACCAAGGCCATCTTTAACCTCTCTGAGGCGGGGGCTAGTGGCTGGACTGCAGTTCAAGGACCCAGTGAGTCCAGCTACGTGAATTTCTCAATATCCAGCCCAGCTAATGCAATCATTGGACGTTACAAACTGAGCCTCCAGATCACCTCTGGCAACAAGGTCTCCTCCAAGTTCCTGGGGCACTTTGTACTGCTCTTTAACCCTTGGTGTTCAGGTAGGACTGAGATATTTGCTCTTCAAGGTATTAATTAAATTTTATTGCTTTCACAGCATGCACAATGAGCTCGTGTCTCAGCCCTGCTCATTTAGAGTTATTGCAGGTAACAAATTCAGCTATTTTTAAAATTTTTAAAATCTATTTTGACTATGAAAAATATCCAACCTCTGCATGGGTGCAAGTTTAAACTGTACCAGTGAAATATCCAGCTATGCCAGGTGGCCCCGTAGGATGTTTCTAGGAGATCCAGAAAAGGGAAGGGACAGGGGTCTGCCAGCAGCCCAGTGCTTGTTGGGGACCTGTGATGCGGTGTGTGGCATGGACTGCCAGGCACAGAGTTGGAAGGCCATGACTGAGACAGAGGCAGCGGTGAGAGACACACTGAGGATGACCGGCGGATGTGGAACGGATGTGGAAGCTGTGGCATGACAGGCTTCCTGGATGGGCAACTGAAAGGGTTTGTATGATGAAGTGCCTGATAGAGTCTGCCGAAAAAAAAATAGAGACGGAGATGCAGGGTGGAAACTCTGGCTGAGTTTAGAAGGGGGCTTGAGCGAGAGGAGCACAGACGTGGATGAGCCAGGGATCAACTCAGATGTGTCAGATGGAGAGCAGGACCATACCAATACTGAAGGAGAGGCGCTGGTGTAAGGAAAGTGGATAGGGGATCCATGCTACTAGGGAAACCAGCAGAGGAAAACGACGGCCAGCGAGAGAAATCAGAACTCAAGGAAAAAGGTTGCTTGGTTGTAAAATGAATGAGAAAGGCACAGCAGGTGTCCGCTGAAGGAGATATGAGTGCAGGAAAAAGACGAGCAGCTATCCTGCAGCAAGGAGGGGAGATCAATGAGCATCCACCAGTATGAGCCAGGAGGATTGCAAGGGGCAAAACGAATCGAAGAGCTTAAGCGCCAGCGGTGCAGGATGAACCGGAGACACACTGTCACACAGGAAAGCAGTCTATGTTTGGAGACTCCTTACTGAAAGATATAGAACAGAGCCTGTAACTAGAGCTTATCGACACAAAAGGGTTGCTGTTGCCGGGTCTAAAGATACAGATGTGACGCAGGGCTGAAAAGGACTAGCGGGAATGGAAAAAATCCGTTGATGTCCTTCATGTTAGGAACGGAACTGATACGTGCTGTTACTCGTGGACTGTATTAAGGAGGACTATGCCAGGACTGGGTGAGACGCTTCAAGAAATCGGCTCAGGTGATCTTCAGTGGGACCCGCAGGTTCCTAGAGCAGGCGACGAAGGAGTGACAAGATAGAGATTAACAGGATGGCTCAGGACAGCTGGTGCTATTAGGAGGCTTTATGGATGTACGGTCATGGGAACATTTCGACAGCACTGTTCTATTCAGGATGGACTTTCACCTAAGTAATGAGGGAAATAGACTTCTAGTGAATGAGACTCCCGTCTCAGACTTACTAGGATATAGGGGTTAGAACTAATTGGGAGATGTTACCGAGAGATCTCCACGCCAGAATTTAACCTGGACGAGGAATACAAAAGTTGAGGAGGGTACGCTGGGACCGAAGAATGAACCCAAGGAGAAAAATGGAGTAGAAACTACACAACAGGTGATGCGGTGGAGAAGGTCTGCACACAGACGGGGTAAAGAAGTCATGACCCAACGCCAAAATTAAATGTTTGTACAATAATCGATGAGCTCAGGGTAACAGATGGAGGAATGGAGCACTGGTGCACGAAGTGAACCGGATATTAATACGGGATAACAGAACCGGTGGAATAGTACTCATGACTGGAGTACAGGTATTGAAGGCTTATGTGCTGTTAGAAAGACAGAAGAAAGGCAAAGGTTGGTGATAGTAGCCCATTGTAATCATCAAGATAATGAGGTTAATGTATGAAATAAGCAGATGGAAGGATAAGAACAGAGTTGTCGAGACAAAATCACACTGGGTAAAAAAGCTACTAGAGCTCCCGCTCAATACAGTGCTTGGGGCTGCTACAGGACCCGCCGGGATCTATCTGGGTATGATACGACCTCTATAATGCTTTAACGAAATATACACTAAGGGGAAAATGTGTGACTGGGAGACTCAATCTTTCCCGAGATAATAGTCTGAGACAAGTGCTTGACAAGAACTAAATAGGGCAGATTTTCTGGTATTGTTATGCGATATGGATTCTCTCACCAAGTAGTTTGCCAATAGTACCGACAAGAGAGGGACCATTTTAGATATTGGTTGGAGCAGTGAGGACCTTGCTGCAAGAAATGTATGGAAGGGACAACCTTAGGTTGAGTGATCATGAAGTATTCAGTCAAAACTAGATGGAAGGATAAAACAAGATAGATCTGGATTAGGTTTTGATTCTCACAGGGCTAATTTTAAGAGTATAGAAATTAGTTAGGAAGTGATTGACGAGAACTTGTGGATTTTAAATGCGGAGGAAGCCTGAGAATTAAACTTAAGTCACAGCGCAGGAAACTGTCGGGAGCCGATCTCCAAGAAAGCGGAAAAAAACCTATGGCAGAGTGAGTTGTAGGAGCCAAGCTGGATAGCAAGCATCTCGAAGGGATAGAAAAGCGAAAGCTTACGGGAGTGGGAAAGCGGATTAGACAAGGGAAGCTACCTAGTGAGGTCAGGAACATTAGGGATAAAGTGAGGAGTGTTAAAAGCCATGTTAAACTTGGACCTTGCAAAGGAATTAAAACAAATAGTAAAAAGTTTACAGCACATAAATAAGAAGAAAAAACAAAGAAAGAAAGAAGGGCTGCTTACGCTCTGAGGAGGATGGAGGTTAAGGATAACCTAGGCATGCCCAATATCTAAATAAGTACTTTGCCTCAGTCTTAATAAGACTAGTGAGGAATTTAGGGATGAGGGAGGGATGATAAACGGGAATGAGATATGAAGGGATATACCGCATCTGAGGTAGAGCCAAACTGAACAGCTTAAATGGACAAAATCGAGGGGCCCGACAATCTCCATCCAGGATATTAAAGAACTGCGCATGAAATGCGAGCCCGTAGCGAGAATTTTTAATCAATCGGTAAACTCAAGGGGTTCAGACTAGATGATCATATTGGTCCCTTCTGACCTACGAGTCTATGAGTCTATGAGTCTATGATTTCCACAGCCAAGAGAATGGTGAAAATCTGTTGAAAAAATGTTTGTACCTGCCAAGGCCTGAGTTAGAGGCACTGTGATTTCTTGTAGAAGTTAATACCCTCACATACTCCTAAATCTAAGTAAAAAGCCCAGCACTTCTTACCAAGGTGACCAGACAGCAAATGTGAAAAATTGGGACAGGGGTGGTGGTGGGGTAATAGGAGCCAATATAAGAAAAAGACCCAAAAATCAGGACTGTCCCTATAAAATTGGGACATCTGGTCACCCTACTTCCTACATCCTTCACAGATGGTGCTGGCCAGGTGAAGGCTGGGCCAGTCAGAATTCCCATATCCCCGGAAGGTGTGTGATATGAAGGAGGCCAGGGTCCTATGCTTCCCCACTTCTTTCACAGTGGATTGGGAAGGGTACAGCTTTGCTTCTCATATTTTGCACCCCTGTAGAAATGAAGAGACCTGAAATCAGGTCTTGGCAAACAAGTGATGATGGAACAGTGACATTTAAGGCTTGAGTTAGGCTCCTAATTTTAAGGGAATTATCCCTAACCACCCAAGCCACTAACCCCCAGTGTAAAGGAAGAGGAACTAGAGAAATGACTGCAGAATTAGCAACCGCTTCCTCTAATTACAAAGCAGCAGCCATCACAACAATAATTACGGATCTGAGTCAGAGGCCACCCCAATTAATGAGTCAAGATAAAAAAACCTACTAATTAGCTCAGAATGCCTTGCAAGGCACCATCATAATAATTAATGAATAATACTTAGGACACAGAGGCTGTGTCTACACAGAATTTCCCTGGGAAATGGCTTCTGCACAGCTACCTGAAACACTACCGGCTAGGTAAGCATCTGGACGGATGGAAATAAATCTGTAGGTACAAAACAACCCATTTGCCTGCAGTGCAGATACTGTGGTGAGCCACTGCTCAAAGTGGGGCACTGGGACAGCAGTGGTGGTGGCAGGTCGAGTCTCGTTGCTGGTTGAAAATGGAAAGATTGTGAGGAAAAAAATGTGGCTCTCCCATTTCCTTTGTCCCTGTTTAAACTCTGAGGTTTGGAAGATCAGTTCCCCAAATCAGGGTATCAGAGGATTCTGTGGCAATGGCCAGATAAGGGAGAGAGCCCTAACATGAAGCAGCATGACTATTATCTGGCTACCTAATATTCTACCCTGTTTAACAACTCCCTGATGGCAACACAGAGAAGGGCTTCTGCCTGTGGCTGGGTGATATCACTGAAGCAAGTACTACTACTGAGAGGATGTGGAAAAGGAAGAGCCTCAAAATTCAAAACAAATTTTGTTTGTTCTTGTTTTAGTCTCTGTAGCTGAAGTGCTGAGATGCCAGGAAGAGAGGCACAATGGAAATGAGTAAATAACAGTCACACTCCAGGCAGGTGCTCACAAAATCCCTGCCCTAAGCACAAGAGTTATCTCAGCCACTCTATGTAAACAATTTATCCCCAGCAAACACAGCCCATTTCAGTTTGTGATGCATAGATCACTCTTTGGCACAGCTTGCAAGGCCTTACACCCACCTTGATTGCATTTGTGTTTATCTACAACATGAGAACTGTTGGACTTCATATCTAATCCATTCCAAAATTTCTGAGAATATTCTAGGCATCAGTTAGCAGAACCCTATTGATTCAGGCTTGGGAAAAGGAGGGAGATTGGAAAAACTGAAAGGGAGAAAATGGGAGACATGGCATCCCTGTAATCTGTTTATCACAGCTACGGACTCAAGCACCTCTGTAACTGTCTGTTCATGGAAGAGCTGGTTGATGGCACCCATTAACATCTGCCTGCAGAACAATACCCCTAACTATGCTCTACCCAGCCTCCCAATAGTGGTGAACATGTGGACATCCTGAATGGTGGGGTGATGAGAAGAATGGGGAAAGGTGGACATATACAGCCGCTAGCATAAAGGCTATGTGGGGGAAGAGGTAACAGGGGGACATACTCCCTGGGCAAAAGTGGGGATATGGGCTAAATGTGCACACTCAGAGCCCCTGCTATGCAGGGAGAATGGAGAACAGAGGTGCACACATGCAAGGGAGAAGGGGGATCCTGCTGTAGAAGAGGGCACACTGAAACCCTAGCAAATGGGAGTGGGAGACCATGGTATGGAGAAAGTGGTACACAGAGAGCCCCTGGCTTAGGGAGTAGAGAGAATGGAATGGAAATGGGTGGCATAGAGCCACTGACAGGAAGGAATTGAGGGGTATACACAACCCCACCACCAGAGGGGCTATTGGGGGAGTTGCAGGGAGTCCCTGAAATAGAGGGGTGTGGGATGGTGGCTCACAGGGAGTTTGTGGGAGTAGAATGGAGGAATGCAAGGAGCCTCTAGTATGTGCAATGAACTTTGCTCTAGCAGCTACAAACTCCTTACTATTTACAAAACAATTCTGAATATCAAACTTTTTCCAGAATACTTTGGCCTCTGGGTGTATTTGATAGGTAGTGTGGGCAACTGGTCCCCAAGGTCAAATAGTACTGTTTTTTACGGGATTGGTTGGTGACAGGTTAGAGGTGGAAGGAGAGGGCACTAGCGCAGAAAGCCACAGGGAGCTGTAGAAGGTCTGGAGATTCCTATGGTGCTAACTTTAGAACTCCATATTGGCAACCAGCAGCAGCCACAGTGCAGTGTACAGCACAGGCTGAAAGCAGGGGGTGGGAGCATAGCTGCTCCTAAAGATCAGTTTTATTTTTTACCTCACTTTTTCACATGTCTCTCTTCACCTTCTACCACCCTCACTTCCCTACAAAGACAACAAATACATGATACCAATGCCAACATTGATGAGGCAAACATGCCTGTTTACATATGTGCATTTATATAAACTATTCCCCAAATATTTGTAAACAGAAAACCATTGTATCAATGCTCACAGAAAAGCAAGTCACAAGGGCTGCAAACAATTCAGAATTTGACTAAGTATTCTCACACAAGAAAAGTTCAGACCATTTGCCCATCCCTAATTGCCCTGTCACTGAGTGCTATTTTAGTGAATGTGAACACACTAACTTATATTTCCTATTAAAAATGTACACAAGCCATCCTGTGACTCTTCAAGCCTCAGTGGAAGAACTCTCCAAGTGCCATGCCACTGCTGAGGAGCCCTGGTAATATGAGAGTAGACAAGCATAACCCCTTTGGCTGAGACTGGGGCATGGCTGAGGTTCTGTCCAAACAGGACTGAGGTGTTGTTGGTTGTCTGAGGAAGCAACTGAAGGATATAATTTCTGCTTCTTCATGAAATGTGTGTCCAATATTAGTTCAAATTTGCAATGTAGGGGTCTGATTAGATTAAGTGTTTCCAGGAGGTCAGGTAGTGGCAAGGCAACAGCCATCAGGCAAGAGCAAGGACTTTTACATTTACATATGGCCAGGAGGTTAAGACTGTTTCTCAGAGGCCACGTCTACACTACGGGATAATATTGAATTAGCTAAAATCGGTTTCTTAAAACTGATATTATAAAGTCGAGTGTGCGCGTCCACACTAGGCACGTTAATTCGATAGTGTGCGTCCATGGTCCA
>NC_133782.1:60050-62780 GCF_003597395.2 Chelonoidis abingdonii
AACTGCTAGAAGAGGGCCTCATCCTCCCTGATTGAACTAACCTCATTATCTCTAGCTTGCTTCTTGCTTGCATATATATACCTGCCCCTGAAAATTTCCCCTACATGCATCCAATGAAGTGGGTATTCACCCACGAAAGCTCATGCTCCAAAACGTCTGTTAGTCTATAAGGTGCCACAGGATTCTTTGCTGCTTTTGCAGATCCAGACTAACACGACTACCCCTCTGATACTATACTCACACTGAACTGTCCAGATTCAGGGATACATAACAATGAGATGTACTCTTCCTGCTAACAGATCCACTTACTCAGAAAGGTCAAAAAACAACCATGGCTTGGGCTGAAGTTTATCATCAGTGTTGTTGCCAAAGAGGCCTAGAGCTCCCAGAATGCCATACAGGTTACATCAAGGGAATGAAAAAGGTTTACCTGGCTTTGAGCTTATTGAACTAATTTAGAATGTGCCCTCTTGAAAGGAATGGAAATCTCTCTAGGCATGACCTATTTTCATAACCAGTTTTTTTCGTTGCCTAAAGTAGCTTGCATCCAACGAAGAGGGTATTCACCCACGAAAGCTCATGCTCCAATACGTCTGTTAGTCTATAAGGTGCCACAGAACTCTTTGCTGCTTTTAGCTTTTAACCACATATTTGCTAGCTGATATAGCAAATAGGAAATGTGCTTCTTAGGTAAAAGGTGATTGGCTCTGCTATATGAATAGCAAGTTATGAAACTGTACCCAAAACCAAAAGAAAGGAAGAAATAGGTAGACATGATGGTGTGATGAAGTGGGAATGTTCTTAATGTTTTCTCTGAATACTGTGTAGGTGCCTCAGTTTCCTCTATGCCTTTCTTAAGTATCTAGGTGGTGGGATAAGGGTGTGTGATTGTTGCAGAGCCTTAGAAGGCCAGTGTGATGCTGTCTGCACAGAGGATGGCTGACACCCTGTCTCCTGGCAACTGATGGTCTGGGCCCCTCCCCTGCAAAGGTGCCAGTTGAAAGTGTTGGAGAACAAAGAGATCAGGTGGCCTCCTGGTCCTGGAAAGAGACAAAGGCCAGAGGAGGGGCTGGAGGGGGTTTCAGTTTGGAGCTGGCTGGGGAAAGAGAGGGAGGCCCAGAACCGGGGTCTGGCCTCCCTGGCCCCAAGATGGACCAGACTTAGGGGTCCATTTTCTGTACCTACAAGCTCTGTTTTGGACTGTGTTCCTGTCATCTAATAAACTTTCTGTTTTACTGACTGGCTGAATGTCATGTCTGACTGTGGAGGTGGGATGCAGGGCCCTTTGGCTTCCCCAGGAACCCTGCCTGTGCGGACTCACTGTGGGAAGCGCATAGTGTGAGAAGGGGATGCTGAATGCTCCGAGGTCAGACCCAGGAAGATTGAAGCTGTGGAAGCTTCTTGCCCTGGAGACAGTATGCTCACAGAGAGGAGGTATACTCCCCCAGAGTCCTGACTAGCTTCGTATGGAGTAGTTCCAGAGCATCCCACTTCTCACTGAATGAAATAGGTAGACATGATGGAGTGAAGCTTTGCATAGTTATTCAAAGAGAAACAATGGAAAATGACTCACAGATGAGTTTTATACTGCCCATAGATTGGAAATGTATGGGGGAGAGGGAGGAGAAACATGAATCTTGCAAGTGTACAGGAAATGTTAACCACAGAAATGACATTAACATATGACTGGATAATGTAAACATGTAACCAACTGCAAAGTGTAATGGACAAGTAAAATACTGTAAACAAGCAAGATATAACAATCCAGGATTAAGAGAGAGAAAGTTGGAACATAGATGAGCTGCAACCTCTCTCTGTGGACATGGTCAAGTATTAACCCTTTTTGTAGAGAGTGCTGATTAATTTTTGATGTATAATCATTGATTAATAAATTCATTGAACTTGGTTATATGACCTCTCAATCAATAAGCTACACTGAACCCTCTTACAATGTCCTCAGTTATAGGTGCAACAGCACAGCTAACTTTGTGCTTTCAGGTGATGATGTCCACATAGCTAACGAAGATGCAAGACAGGAATATGTTCTGGATGAAAATGGAATCATCTTTATCGGAAATGCCAACTATATTGAAGCTAGAGGATGGTATTATGGGCAGGTAAGAACATAAGAATGTCCATACTGGGACAGAACAATGGTCCATCTAGCCCAGCACCCACTCATCTGACAGCAGATGATGTCAGATGGTTCACAGGAAATGAACAGAACAGAGCAATCTTCAAGCAATCCAATCCCTTTTGTCCAGTCCCAGCAACTGGCAATCCAGGGCTTACGGATGGCAACAGCATGGGGTTGCATCCCTGACCATTGTGGCTAATAGCCATTGATGGACCTATCTTCCATGAAAATAATTCTTTTTTGAACTCTGTTACACATTTGGCCTTAAGAACATCCCCCGGCAATGAGTTCCACAAGCTGAATGTGTGCTGGGTAATGAAATACTTCCTTTTGTTTGTTTTAGACCTGCTGCCTATTAATTTAATCAGGCGATCGCTAGTTGCTGTGTTATGTTAAGGGGTAAACAAGACTTCCTTATTCATGGTCTCTGCATCATTCATGATTTTATAGACCTCTATCATATTCCCCACCAAACATCATCTCTTTTCCAAGGCCAGGTCTACACTGCGACTTTAAATCGGTTTAATGGCCGATATACCGATTTAACGCTGTATCCGTTCACACGACGTCGTCATTAATATCGAGTTAAACGG
>NC_133782.1:64439-90357 GCF_003597395.2 Chelonoidis abingdonii
CCCCCGTCTGCCATTTTGTTTCCCAGTCACCTAGTTTTGAGAGATCCCTTTATAACTCTTCACATTCTTATTTGGATTTAACTATTTTGAGTAATTTTTTTATCATCTGCAGGATCCCCCCTGGAGCCTTATTTAAAAATTGGTATCACATTAGCTATCCTTCAATCATATGGTACAGAAGCTGATTTAAGTGATAGGAAAGCAGTTTCTCCTCCCTTAGTGTTCACACCTCAACTGCTAGAAGAGGACCTCACCCTCCCTGATTGAACTAACCTCGTTATCTCCAGACTGATTCTCGCCTACATACTTATACCTCCCTCTGGAAATTTCCATTACATGCATCTGAGGAAGTGGGTATTCACCCACAAAAGCTTATTCTCCAATACATTTGTTAGTCTATAAGGTGCCACAGGACTCTTTGTTGCTTTTTACAGATCCAGACTAACACGGCTACCCCTCTGATACTTGACACCACGGTTAGTAGTTCTGCAATTGTATCAACTGTAGGAGATGTACTTGGGAACTCAGGTCTTTATCCCACCTTTGATTTCATGTTCTCTTATGCACATTTGTGTCTTTGGTATCTGTACCTGTTTATTTAGGGGAGTCAGGTTATTTGCTTTATTTCCAAGAATATCATATGCGTCTGACCATGATTTTATGTATCACAATTCTCCTGTTCAGTGCAGCTATAAGGAGGACAAAGGAATCCCAATCCAGTATTAATGAGTGCACTTACATCATGTACAGGCAGAAGTTTTGCCTGAGAGGAAGATACATAGCTAAGCACCTCAATAGCAAACTGAGGATGGTACTTATACACGTATCTTATTAGACATCCATTCTTCACTCATTCACTCAAGAGAGCAGGGTGAAAAAGGGATGGAGTGTAAGTCAGCAAGTGCAAAGGAAGCTGGTGTGGTAGGGAATTAAACCTTGCATTCATTGCACAGGATTACATCCTGAGTTTAAAACTCTGAGCAGCCTCAGCCCACACTTTCACTGGAGGACAATAATGTTACACTCCCTGCGGTGCACCACATAAGAACTTGCAGGAAGGGACAGGTTCTTCCTAACAATCTATTTCCTTGGGCTTTATCAGTTTGCTTGACTTAGTTTGTAAAGTCTTTGAGGCAGGGACTTTCTCTGTGTTATATGTTTATGTAGTGCCAAGCATCAAGGTGCCCTGATCCAGATTAGAGCCCACAGGATACAAATACAAATCTAATCAATACAATAATTTGCCTTGCTTGAATTATCTTTGGAGCAATACAGATCTACTGTACCAGTTCATCCCTGGTGTAACTCCATTGAAACAATCAGTTACCAGGATGAATTTGGCTTATTTTGATTATACCATACTTCTCCAGCCTGGTGTCCATGTGCAAGCCCTCCATTATGTCCCTTCACTCCAGCCAGAGGGCTTTGTGTACCTATAGTCCCAGTACATCTTTGTGTTTGGATTTCTCAGAAAGAGGAAGTTGCTGAGGAGTTTATCTTCAAATTCTGTTTGAAAAATTAACTATTTCTTTACAAGGCTTTGTCTCTTCTGGTTACAGTTCCAAGATGATATTCTGAATATCTGCCTTACTATGCTGGATCTGAGCCTGTACTGTCGTCAGGACCCAGTTACTGATATGTTCCGCAGAGGAGATCCTAAATATGTGGGGCGGGTGATCAGTTCAATGGTAAGGAATGGGTTATTTGCTCTTGGTTTCAAACACGTCTACCAGCAAAAAGCAGTAGCTGCATAGTGGAACTCAGCAAAGTCCAACAGAATCATCTATGTCTGAATAATGTGATGGAAGAACTTGACACAGGACTCCTCTTTTTGTTAATTCTATGTCTCTCATATTTTAGATCAACGGGAATGATAATGATAACGGGGTGCTGGAGGGAAGCTGGAATGACAATTTTGCTGAGCATGAAAACCCATCCAGATGGAATGGTAGTGTGGTGATCCTCAGGAAGTGGCGTCAAGAGAATTACAAGTCTGTCCAGTATGGCCAGTGCTGGGTTTTTGCAGGCGTGATGTGCACAGGTACATCTTAGAACAGATAATGCTATTGAAATGGAGGTGTCCTGTAACCTCCATCACTACATGAGCATATGCGTACACTAGAGCTAGAAGGGGTAAATTTCAGCTTGGGGAGACATACCCATGCCAACTCTGACCGAGCTAGAGCGTTAAAAATAGAAGTTGAGCCCTGGCAGTGCAAACATCAGGAAGGGGCTAGCCACCCTAAGTACAATCCCATCTGATACCCTAGATACATACTTAGGGTGGATAGTCCCTCACACCACTGCATCTACACTTCCTTTGGCATGCTAGCTTGATCAGAGCTAGCATGGGTATGCCTCCTTGAGCTGCAATTTGCACCTTCTAGCTCCAGTGTAGACATATCCTATGAAACACAAAATGACTCACTCAGCACTTGGAAACTGTGCTTGAAACACAATGAAAATGCTGATTAGTCGCAGCCAGTGAAACTAGCCAGTCTGGAATGGCTGAGAAACAAGGTGTTTAGCATTTAAGCATTTACGATAAGACAGTTGGAGCATTTCTGTATATTTATGTGTTTCAGTCATGAGATGTTTGGGGATTCCAACTCGTTTGATTTCAAACTTTAATTCTGCCCATGATGCGGATGGAAACCTGAGTATTGATAAATACTATGACAGTGCTGGAAAGAGCCTTAACATCGGCAGAGACTCCTCATGGTAAATATAAAAGCTTCTGTATCTCAGCAACACTTAGGGATAGGGCATCAGCTACCATAAAAGCAATGCTGCTCTGATCATTGCATTAGTAAACACAGTACAACAGCAGCACAGACCTGAAGGAAATCAGGGAATCTTCATATAAAAAAAATAACCTGATAAAAGAGTTTCCAGATTGGAAGGAAACTACACTCAGCTACTTTGCTCTTGATTTAATAGTATCTGGTTTTCCTTTGGCAAAGCACTCATATGACTTGAAAATTAGCAGTAATTTAAGAAGTTTAAGATTTCATGCACCAAATCTCTCACCCACCAATCTCTAAAAAAAAAAAAAAAAAAAAATCTTGTTCTTGCCCATGCAGCCACGTTTCTGTTTCTCTCATGCTCTTACCCGATTTACTGCTGTAATGACCTCTTATCATCCCACATTTATGCTTCAGTCTCCTTCACCAGACTCTTGAGTCACCAAAGTTTGTTGCCCGAACTTAAAATTAGGCATTCCCCATACAAGAATAAACAACACAGAAACCAGTCCAAAAACAAACAACTATCTTCCAGCTCTCCCCAGGTTCAGTAGTTCTGTCCTGTTGCTAAAATACCAGCTCATGTCTAGAATTACCAATAGCTAAGTGTTCAAAAATCATGAGTCCAGGCCCAAAAAGTCATGATACTAGTTTAAAAATCATGTTGTGTTGCTGGTTTTTGAAAAATACATTTTGGATTCATTTTCAACTGCCTTCTGGTTTCTGAGCCTTTAGACTACTCACTTCATGTTTTCCTACTTTTCTCTACAACTAGTTGATCTAGATTTTTTTGATTTTTTTTTTAATGAAAGTGGAGATTCTTAAGATTCTCACACAACCACATGACTCCATCATGTGGGGCTTTAAGAAAAACACCAGATATCACAAGACTCACAATAAAATGTTAAGAGTTGGCCACATTTCTTGGCTTATTCCTTGCACCAGTAGTCCATTTATTGATGGAGGGCATAACGCAGTACTCTTTTGCCCTCCCTGGACTTAATCAGTGATCCTTTTGTTCTCACCAGGACTAATTGGTTCCTTACCCTGATAAAACAGGATTGAAGGGGATTGGGTCTTCCTCTTTCCTTCCCTTCTGAAATTCCCCATCCTGAGGCCCCTGAATAAAATTAGAATTGGAAAAGGTACAGAGAAAGGTAACAAAAATTATTATGAATATTGAACAGTTTCCGTGTGAAGAGAGATAAAAAAGATTGAGACTGTTCAGCTTGGAAGAGAGACAACTAAGAGGGGATATGTTAAAAGTCTATAAAATCATGAATGATGTGAAGAAAGTGATATTTATCCCTTCACATAACACAAGAACCATGGGTCACACAATGAAATTAATAGACACCAGGTGTAAATACAAACATAAAAAGTACTTTTTCACACAATGCACAGTCAACCTGGGGACTCATTGCCAAGGGATGTTGCGAGAGCCAAAACTATAACATGGTTCAAAAATAATTAGATAAGTTCATGGAGGATAGAGCCAACAATGGCTCTTAGCCAAGATGGTCAGGGACACAACCCCATGCTCTGGGTGTCCTAAGCCTGTAACAGGGTGATGGTTCACTCTATAATCACATGTTCTATTCATTCCTTCTGAAGTACCTGGCACTGGCCCCTGCCAGAAGACATGACAGTGAGCTAGATGACCCAATATGGCCATTATTATATTCTATGTTCTTAACTGAGCTGTCAAGTCCCTACCAGTGCTATATTGCCTCCGGCCTTTCCTTTTTGCTCTCACACCTTACAGGGTCCTTTTTGTGACCTGTCTCTCACAGACTACAGCCCCATATCTCTCACTCTCTCAACAGAGAACCCCTTCCCCAGGTTTCACCTTCTAGTTCTGCAGGTGCCTCCTTCTCCCTGCAGATTTCCCTTACAGCCCCTACTGGGCCAAGGTTTACCCAGCTTCCTTAATTGAGAGCCACCCTCCAGGTCATGTTTCCACCTGGAGACTCCCTAACTGAGTTATGGATGCTTTCTTATATAGTCCTAGTAGTCACATGACTCGTCTGGGTCACTGTCCCTCCCAGGATGCTTTTTCTTAAAGGCTGAACCCCAGTAATACCCAGATAGTATCATTTTCCCTTGGGGAAGCCATCATGTTCCGTTACAATCCCAAGAGACTCAATGTTACATCTCAGCAACACCTTAAAAGCATCATACTCCATTCTTGTGCCCAGAATGGTAATATGTAGGTCCTCCGAAGGATCTCTTCATAGTCCCATCATTAGACTGATTGGCTGGATTTCTGCCCTTCTTTTGAATCGCACCTCTGTTCATTTTCACCTTCAGGGATTATCATGTCTGGAACGAAGTTTGGTTCAGTCGAAGAGACTTGGGAACACCATACAATGGATGGCAAGTTCTAGATTCAACTCCGCAAGAGCAAAGCAAAGGTAACAGATAAAGTTCCGTTTATAAAATTATGTCTCTTTGCTGAGACTCAAAGTGTCTAATAAGGTTGCTGATTTTTCTTCATGCCCTAGGGATATTTCAGTGCGGTCCTGCTTCTGTCAGAGCCATCAAAGAAGGTGATGTAGACTTGGACTATGACACCCTATTCGTGTTTACGGAGGTGAATGCTGACTGCAACCAATGGATAGTCTACAAAGATGGAACCAGGAAAAAAGTGTATTGTGACACTGAGAGAATTGGCAAGGCTATCAGCACCAAAGCTGTGGGCAGCAATTCCCGTGTGGATGTCACTAACAATTATAAATATCCAGAAGGTAAAGGAAAACTATCACAATTAATTTCCCCTTGGGGTTCTTGGCACTGGACAGTTAGGACTGGTTGCATATTTTGGTTTAATCACTTCTCTGCTTCATTTGGAACAATATTCCTGGCAATATTGTTTTCAATCTTGCTTCATAAAACAATGGGTACCGCATTCATGGTGTTGTGCGCTGGATAGAATCTTTAGCAGGAAATGCACTGACTAATATTCTGCAATAAATTGTTTCATAGAGTTGACATATACATTTTGCCACCCAAAGCAAACCAGCAATTAAAATTTCCTGAAAACTGAAGTAAAAAAAATGATTGTAGAAGACACCACTAATATCATTGAAACTGAGTTCCATCTACACCATCAGCTACATGAGAAATCTCTAGACTTCTCTGTGCCACCAAGGCACTGGTTATGTCCAGGTTCCATCCATGCTATTCGCTAGCAGAGGAACTGGATCCTTGCAGGCAGCCACATGCACTAGCTACATCCTGAAATTCTAAGGGTTCCAGAAGAACATCATTCTGCTTGTTTCCATTGGTCTTAATTCTGCTTTACAGCTGGGACAATTCCATGGTTTCACTTTGAATGAGCAAAGTTGAACATGCTAACAACTGTGACATGAGGAGATTCAGATGGGTAAACACTCATTTCAGTTCCTCAGTCACCCTTCTACCCTATAACTTCACCAGATCCTCCCCACTAGCCCCTTTTCTCCCTTTCCTCATCAGAAAGATGTCACCACCACTTCCCGACACCACACCCTTCCTCGGAGTGAATCATCCCTCTTTCTCCTTGCCTGCCTACCTGTAGCCATGGGCTCATTTCCCCCTCTGACTCCCAGACACTCCTGTGCACATTCACACTTGGCTGCCCTGTCTCCACCTTGCAGTTTTGGCCTTATAGATGGATGGAGAAGTAGTAATGGGCGTCAAGTTGCTTTTATTCATATTTTAACATCCTCAGTCCCCCACAAAACACTGTCTTCTAATTATGGCCTGTGTAGACGCACGTTCCTATCACTTATACCCTAATCCTCCCTCCAAATGTTTGTCACACCCACTTGTTTCACCTTGTCTTAAATACAACTGTTAAGTGATTCAGGTCAGGGACTGTCTTAATAATGTGTTTCTACGGCACAGTGGGACCCTGATCCTGACTGAGGCCTCTGGGGGCTACTACAATACACATAACAAACAATAATAGCACACAGGCAGGACAGCAGCATGGATTTCCCCCTGTGGAGAGATGGAGTCAAACCTACTCTCGACAAGAGTCTGAGCCTTTCTGTGCTCCATGCTGCTGTGAAACTCCTTGACTTCCAGCAGCAACCAGGACTGGCTCTACAGTTTTTGCCGCTCCAAGCAGCATGAGGAATTGCCGCAGCGGGTGGCGGGGGCAATCCGTGTGCCCTTAGGGCAGCAGGCGCGTTTCTGCAGCCGCGGCAAGTCGGCGGCAGCTGCTATGTTTAGCTGAAGCCACAGCGGACAGCTAAACATAGAAGCTGCCGCTGAATTGCCGCCACTGCAGAAACGCGCCTGCTGCCCTAAGGGCACACGGACTGCCCCACCCCCCACCCGTGGCGGCAATTTGGCGTGCTGCTTGGGGGCAAAACAACCAAGACTGTTGCCCCTTGCAGTTTGCCACCCCAAGCACCAGCTTGGAATGCTGGTGCCTGGAGTCGGCCTTGGCAGCAACAACCCCTCTCAAAGTAACAAACCCACAGAAAACAGTCAAGCATTTTCATCCAAGGAACTACTCAGATTTTTAAGGATTAAAATTGTATTAAACTAAATGGAAACAGGTTTAAAATCTGAGCACGTATCATCCCCCACATACCTTGTATCACAAATGTTATCATTTGTCTGCATGATAGCTCTGGAATACTGCAATAAGAAGTTTATTTGTCACAAAATACAGTTTCGTTTATTCATGGCATGAAATGCTCATAGGATGAACATTCAGACTGGCAAGAAATGCTGTGCTAAGCTAACCAGGAGCAACTTTTTTCTGCTAACTGGCTAGCTTCCTGGCTTTTGTGGTTTTAAATCATGCTGATGCTATGATATCAGTGATTTACAGACACATTTTCTGAAATGGCCACTGATACTGGGTGCTTTAGTGTCTGGATATCTGACTTCGAACACCTGGAATCTGATTTTTCACAAGTGCTGAGCACTTAAAGCATGAACTGAAGTTAATGGAAGCTGGAGATGCTCAGATGAAAGTGTCCTGAGTTGAGCACCTAAAATCAGCGGCCACTTCTGGAAATTTGCTCAGGATGTTTTTAATGCTACTATAAATAGTGTAGAAGTTAGTTATCAGAAGGGCCTGCAGAGTTACAGAACAAAGTCCTGTTGCATACTGTGGTGAAAGACAGGAGACAATAGGAGCCCTATAAGCCAGCAATTAGCAGGAAGACAATGTGCTTCATTTTAGTGACTGTTATCATTTCACTGTATCACAAATACTTAGATGTGCAAATCCCAGATCCAGGGAGCTACTATACAAGTGGGATCTGCAGGTACCTCAGGTTGGTGGGTAGTGCAGAGCTGGTATACTGAACTCTCTTTATAACCTTAACCTAGGGACTGTGTAATGGAGACATGGTTATGAAATTTACTGATGTTTCCCCTTTACCCAGGCTCTCACGAGGAAAGAGAGGTGTATAAAAAGGCCTGTGCCAAGGCACGTGGATCAAATCTCACAGAAAGGCTCTCAGAAGCTCCTAATGAGGGATCATCAGAAACAGTTAGAAAACCTGAAGTCTCTGGGGTATTCAAGCTAGTTGAACCCCCTGTGTTTGGCAAAGATATCAACCTAATCTTAATTCTCACCAACTTGTCCTCTGAATATAAACCTGTAAAGGTGAACCTGAGTGCATCAACCATCCTGTACACAAGGAGAGCGGTGGCAGAGATCTTGCAGGCAGCCACATCTGTTGATCTTGGTTCTAAAGAAGGTAACTTTTCATATGATTGGACAGTCAGCAAAACCATGTTCTTAAACTGAGAAAATAACTATTCACAGTCAGATGGACAGGAGGAAGATATACCAAATGCATATCTATGTCAGCCTTGCAATTCTTGCAAAATTGCTCAGGAACAAAATCTGATTGTCCATCCTTTACTAGCATGACAATTATAGTGTTAAAAAAATTATGATATCCACAAAATAATTTCTCTCTGTGGTGGGCTAATGGGTAAGAGTGTTGTAAGACTAGGTGATGTTCTCTCTCTCTCTTAGTCAACAGGGATCACTGAAGAGAATTTAACAGAGGAGGGTATACATGCAGTAAAAACAAATTAAGATACAGCAAAAGTTTCAGCAAAGCTCCATGTCTCCTTAAGGTTAGGGTTAATAAAACAAGTGCAAGATACACAGAACTTCTTCAGCCCAGAGGGCTGCAGAGGAAGAAGCTATTCTTTTTCCATACATAGCAGAAAAACTGTAAGGAATGAGACAGTGAGGAAGGGGATTGGGCTACTCTACAAGGGACCTTATGATAATTGGACCAATCTTTCATCCGGTCAGCAGAGGTAAAAATCTAGAAAAGGATACATGGAGGGATAGACCAAATGTCTTACTCAGCCAGTTGTCAGTAATATAAGGACAAGTATACAGTTAAATGCAGAGGGCCAAATTCTGTTTTCAGTTTCACCAGTGTACTCTGTATTGAAGAGAGCAGGGTTAGATTGAGGAAGCAAAATAGAATTTGTACCAGATAACAGAACTGTCTGCAGCAGCCAGCAAGGAGTGATGCAGAGCAAGGGCTTGCAGGCAAGAGATTCACATGGAACCAAACATCCTCTGTCTGTGCCATCCTGTAAACACATACTACAGAGAAGACTAAAAACAAAGTCACCCAGGGCATCTGTGAAATTACTGGAGTCTGATACTTTCCAAATATGTTTGCATTTCAGAGAAACAGATTCAGTTAAAGATCTCTTATGCCCAGTATGAAAAGTCCCTGACTGATGCTAAAAAGATCTTAGTGACTGCCTTGTGTGAAGTCATGCACACACAGGAGGCGAAGATGTTGGTGGAGAAGACCATCACTTTAGAGACTCCAACCATCTTCATCAAGGTAAAGAGCTGTCTCCCTGCTGCCATAATGGAAAGCAAATGGAAGAGTTCTCACAGAGTCTTGTGGCTGGAGCTCAGCCCAGAAGATGGGCTGTTTGTCAGAAGCTGGGAACAGGTGACAGGGGATGGATCACTTGATAATTACCTGTTCTGTTCATTCCCTCTGGGGCACCTGGCATTGGCCATGGTCAGAAGACTGGATACTGGGCTAGATGGACCTTTGGTCTGACCCAGTATGGCCATTCTTATGTTCTAATGGGAATTCTAGGATCAAGTGTGAAAATCCAGACCAAGTTTTCCAAAAGTGGCTACTGAGTTGTTGTTGCCCAGCTTGAGAGAACCTTAGGAAGTCAAGCTGGGAATGAAAAAATCAGAGGCCACTTTTGAAACTTTGCCCTGGCTCTCTGTGTTTATTTACCACTTGTGTTTTCTCTTCTGTAGTACAAATGTATTCAGGCACATTCCCTACCAAGTCACCTTCCAAGTCAAGCCATCAGATCATTTGTTTTGGATTAGTTATAAATTTTCCATTCTTACTTTAATTATTGTAGTTTTCTGGCTGCTCTCAAATGACATTGCCCTGTCCTGAAATAGACTTGGAGCCTGAATTCACAGTAACATGAAGATTGATTTATACTGTTTGCATCTTTAATCACTATCAAGAGCGTGTTCAGTGCTCATTGTACTACAGAAAATCAGGCAGCAAACTAAAGGACAAACCGATTTAAAAAGACATGTCTGAGTAAATCTGAGCATGAAATCTTTTAAAATATATACATTTCCCTGCCTCCGCTCAACTGCACAGCTAATACAGCCCAGCTTCAGCACCAAGGAAAGGGGAGATGCACATCAACCAGAAGCTAAATTCCATAGTTCTACCTATAGCCCATCTATCCCCTGAATGAGAAATATGCTCTGCCCACATCAGCATTATGTCTGCCACTCCATTCCTGGAAGAGTGTCTGACACCTCCTGAAAAGGTTAACACCTTTGGCTGTTCACAAGTAAATGTCCTGCAAGGAGCGGGAGGAGAGAGCATAACAACTGTGAATCACCAGAAAAGTTTGTACCCCCCATTTAGATTCCTGCACAGGTTGTGGTGAACAAGCCTGTTACTGCAGAGATCTCGTATGCCAATCCTCTCCCGGAGCCAGTGAAGGACTGTGTGGTGCTGGTGAAACTGATGAATCAAGAGGTCAAAATAGAGTAAGTAAAAGGGGAGTCATCTGTCCATCACTTTTGATAAAAGACTGACAGAGTCCTGACCTTGGTTTCTTGGTGAGCAAGACTTAGAACACTTAAATTCCATCTTCAACATGCATTTTAAACTAAGTATGAAACTGCAAGTCTTAGGAAATACATATGAAGAACAATGCCCAGATCTGCTGGGTGTGTTCTTCTCAGTGTGTCATCAGGTCTTGAACATGTGACTTAAACCTTTTGGAGATTTCTCATTTTCAGGTGAAATTTATTTGTTATTGTTGACTCTTTGTTTAAAAAAACTGAAGACAAAGTGTGGTGGAACAGGTGGGTGAGTCTTCAGTGCAGCACCTAGAGCATGGCTTTGTATTTCTGCTTTTAAATATGTGGGAGCTACTCAGATAGTACAGTGATGAGTCCAAGATACAGTAGATAGATAAAAGCCTACTATAGCTTTCTTCCTCCCAGCATAAGCAAGCAGGGTTGCTTTGACTTCCCTTAAAACAAATAAATACTGATGAATGGGAACCTGGGGAAAAATTGTGCCTTTGCAAAGCATGTGAGCAGAATACCTCATTAATTATTGTTTTGCTGGGCATTGTCTTTTTGAGCTCTTCAGTGAGGAATCCACAATGTTCAATATTCCATACTGAGACTAACAGCATGTTTTACCATGAGCTGGTCTGGCTTATGCTTCCTGTGGGAACTATAAAAGTCCCCTTAGTATCCACAGGAGTCTGCAAAATGAAATTCCACAGAGGGTCCCTGGAAGCTTTTGCCTCTGAATTACCAGCCTGGTTCAGGGGAAAGAAAAGAAACAAATGCCTCCACACGTCTGCCCCTAGGCAATAATGATGGGGTGTCAGTAACACAGGTGCCTGGCAACCCAGGGGGGAGGCTCTTTACAATATGAGTTTTTGCCCATTTTGAGGCCCCAAATCAACAATCTCAAAACTAGACAATTGACAGCTCTGTATTGCATCTAGATATGGAGATGTGCAGTAGCACTGTCCGCCCTCTCATCTCTTTCCCTTTATAAATCTAGCATTTCTTATTGCTTCCTGATTCACACAGGTGCCTTGAGTACCAACAATTCCCAGGAAACAGGGCTGCCCCTCAGATACTTAGATCGTCTCTTTGGTGTGACAGTTATAGGTGGCTTTGCTTTTCCTTTCCAATTTAGCTTGTTCATTGAGCCTTGCTGGGATACATAATAGGAGAGTTTCCTATCTAAGCCTGAACTCATTGATGTTTTCTTTGTTTTAGTGTGGCAGCACTGGCACCCAGGGAGCGATCACAGATTTACTTTGAATTCACACCCCACAGAAGCGGTGTGATGCAGCTGCAGGTGGACTTCTCTTGTGACAAGTTTGCCTATGTTAAGGGCTTTGAGACCATCGATGTGGCCCTCGGTCAGTGATTCAGTTGCAATAGTTGTAATGTCTCTGATCACTGAGCCAATCCCCTATTTCTGCATTAGAATTAAAAAGCATTTTTCCCTGCACAATGATAGTTATGACTGTAAATTAGTACATTTTCATTCTGAATGTCCTTCTGAAGTGCAATGCAGGAAAATAGCTCATCTCTCTGCATTACAACAACAGGATGACTTCTCTTCCTTCCACAATATTTCCGTGTCTAATCTCAAATATCTGTATTTGTGTTTCTTTTTCACCTCTCTACTCTGCAACTCTTGTCCTAGAACAAATGCAACAACATAAAAGTTCAGCCTGTAGGATACTCTCCTGCCTCAGGTGAATTGAGAGTGACAGAGTTAAACAATGAGACTATTACAATATTCCTAAGGGGATGTGGGTTGTATTTGCTTCAGTGTTTTACTCACTTTATACATTGACTCTTGGCGTTAAGATTGGTCAGAACATTGGCTTTTCTCATAAGTGTTTAATTACAATTATGGTCTAGTTGTTATCTTATTCCAGTTTGTTAGCAATTAATAAAACTTTCAAAGAACGGTTTCAATTAAGTGTACTTTCCTTGTAATGCCAGTGCTACTGTGAATTATGTATCCCACGGAAATAGCATGGGAAATTCAAGGTGTTGAGGATGCTTTTTCCAGATTTTACAAATTAATCAGTAATAGAATATTTTTGCCAGTGCCCACTTCATTTCTGTACTTTTGTGCTATGCTACTACCTCTATATCTGCATAAAAAGTTACTGTACCATGCTAAACTTTGTCAAGCAAAACAAAATGTAAATTAGTATTTTCGTCAAGCTTCCTTTCTGACCTCTAAGAATAAGAAAGACAAACATTGCAGTCACCTTGAGGCTGGAAAACCAATTCTGGGGACCTGGAAAAGCAAATTCAGGACACTAAGCATTTCCATAATCCATGCAATACACCTATCACATGTTCCCAGTCAGCCTCAGAAGCATTTGGGGAAAGAAACCAAAGACATCAGCACCACAATCTGAGGATTCTTGTGCACATCTGTGCCATGCCCACTCATAGAACAGAGTTAGGGGTATGACCCATAGACATTTGACACTATCTAAGTTTAGGGCAGCATGCTGTGACCAAGAAGTGTCTTGGAGTTTAGAAATTAAAATCTTGTATTTACATGCAAAATCCAGCATTGTTTCTCCCTGCTCCCCCCCATAAGGTGATCACAGTTACACAAGCAGCACACTGTACAGCCAGGCCAAAACTTCAAATGCATACTTTTGCTCATACCTGACTTCCAATATGTAATCACCACTGCACACTTCAATGAGGGTGTTTGCATTCACAAACCTCAGTTTAAAGCCATCTTTACAGCACCCTGATCCTGGCACTACCAAACACGGGGTCACGTCCTGAGGCACAATTTAAGGGCAGCCTCAGGCAACTGGGGTGTCATGAGGTG
Source organism: Chelonoidis abingdonii (assembly GCF_003597395.2). Lineage (NCBI taxonomy): Eukaryota > Metazoa > Chordata > Testudines > Testudinidae > Chelonoidis > Chelonoidis abingdonii. Next base: position 78,082 of record NC_133782.1, read on the forward strand.
GACATAGCTATAATAATAATAATAATTGCAATTTTGTAACATCCACAGTAGAATGCCACATGTGACTTTATCAGAAGAGTGCAAAGACTCAAGTCACTTTCCTCAGTTTATTCTCTGTAATAAGTCAGGCTCACCTATGCAAGCTAAGCAGAGCTAGATACACTGCTGCAACACCCCCTCCCACACACCCACCCACCCACCCATCCACTTTGGGTTGGCGTTTCACCACCCCAGACTCTTCTGTCGAGCACATTTTGTGATGCCAAAAAGGAAACCAGATAGTATATTTAATTTCCTTTAAAAATAAAAAATTTAAGATTAAAGTCAGAAAACTTACACTGAATTTAAAAAAAGTTTGAGTCTTCGAGTTCAGATGTCAAATCTTAAAAAGCCAATTGATTCAGAAAGAAAGAATGAATGGATAATCTGCTGCAGATCAGGTAAACCTAACGATCAACGAACACTCTCGGAAAAAAATAAATATATCTTCAATGAAGTAACTTCCAAAGTTATTTAGTAATGTACAGTATTTTAGCTTTTGATTATGAGTTTACCAAAGCAGAAAGTTTTTAGCAGTGCAGCAAAACAATGACTTTAAGAAATAGTTCTGTTTAACCTCTCAAAACTCAAATGTTTTAAAGGCTGCAAGTCTTGTATAAACAGTGTTATGGGTTCATATACATATCAGAAGACTGGGAAAATAGGGAAAGCTGAGTCCAAAATTAAGAGTCCCAATTTGAAGCTTCAAGAACCTTTCACCAAAATGCCATGTAGTTACCTACAAAAATGACATCTTTTTTTAAAAAGATAAGCAAGGGATCAAATTTATTCAGTGGAATCGTGCATTTTAGATCAGCTATTGCACTTGCCAAGATGTAAAGATCCTCTATGTGCCCAGATATGTGTCTTGATTGCCATCTACATGCCCTACATCACATCTTGAAAGATTAAGAAATTGTCATCTATGTTGGACAGAGGTGGGAGCAGGGAGGCAGAGAGACTATTTGTAAAGTCTGCAGAATTGTTCAGATTCATCTTCCATATGTAAGAAATGCCAATCTTTTACTCCTCCACTTAAAAAGCATGGTCAAAACAATACAATTATAACCTACACTCAGGGCCAGTGCAACCATTTAGGCAAACTAGGTGGCCGCCTAGGGTGCCTAGTGGTTGGAGGGCGCCTAAAAGCCTGCTCAGGCGAGGAGGTGGAATGGCGGTGAGCTGGGGTAGAGGGGGCGTGGGGAGGGCCGCCCACAGTAATGGGGGGGGGGCACAGGGGAATCGTTCCCTGCTCCAGATCACCTCCACTTTGCCTCCTCCTCTGAGCACACAGCCCCTGCTCTAATTCTCCTCCAATCGGCGCCGCAAGCCTGGGAGGGGAGGAGAATTAGAGCAACACCAGCGTGCTCAGTGGAGGAGGCAGAGCTGAGGTGAGCTGGGCCAGGATCCCCAGGCGGGTTAGCTGCTGCAGGGAGACTCCCCAGGCAGGGTTAGCTGCCATGGAGGCGGGCTCCCCGGGCGGGGTTAGCTTCCGCAGAGTTGGGTGTCTCAGTGGGCAGGGTTAGCTGCTGGGGGGGGTGTCTCCCTGGGCAGGGTTAGCTGGAGAGGGGGTGTAATTGCTGCAGAGGGGCGTCCTGGGGGGTGGAGGGCTCCCTGGGTGGGGGCGGGTTAGTTGCCAGGGGGCGGGGTTAGTGGGGGGGAGCGCAAGGTGGAAGTTTGCGCCTAGGGTGTGAAACTTCATTGGCAACCGACCAGGCCAACACTTTCTGTATTGGTAATCTAGGACCCTCATCGAATCCCATTGAAGGTCAACTGAAAAGATTCCATCAAAAACTTAAGTGCGATTTTATGGATTAGGACTCCAACACAGGGACAATTCTTATACAGGTAAGCTTGCCCTTAACCATTTAAAAATATGAAAATCCCTAACCATCATTTGCTGCAGCAGAGGATACTAATACAAGAAGGGTGTCCTCAGGTATTTTCTCCATTGCACTTCCCTAAATCAGGGTGTGAAAGAAGGTGCCGATAGAGAACATGCTATGCCAACCCACCAGTTCAACTAAACCATCCATTTTAAGGATGCATTGGTCAATGGGAGCAATTGCAAAGAAGCCTTTAAAACAGGGCCAAAAAGCTGAACCAAGAGGTTTAACAAATATTGAGTAGATATTAATCAAGTTTCCAGTTGCTTGTTATCTGATGTGATAGATAACCCACTGTATTTTCAGTTAAGTCAGACAGTGGTTTTCAGGAAAACTGGATAGCACCAGACAAGATCTACCTTCTTGTGGTGAAAAATAAGACATTCAAAGCAGCAAAAGGACACAGACTTTTTTTTTTCCATTTGTAAGTGTAGTAAGTAAGCAGGCCACTGAGATATAAACCTTGGTATCAAAGGCCTGAAGTAAGTATGATCCACAGACTTGCTAACATAAAGCAAGTTAAGCTGTGAGCCAGAGGCAGGCCCTGCTCACAGAAGTGGCAAGAAAAATGGCTGATATTGCATAAACATAATACATCCACATAGTGTACTGAAGCAAACATGGTACCTATGGACACTCAATCCTGCACATTCCACACCACGATAACAAGGAACAGGCTGACCCATCCCGATGGACAGGGCCAAAAGGGTACTATGATGGATAGAGTGTTTGTTTGAACAACAATATGTGACAAAGGTGAGAGGCAAGATCTATAACTGACGTAGAGAAGGGTTGTACCTTTGCTGCATAGAAGGGTTGCACCTCAATACTCAGGAGTGTGATGTGTAACTTTTTTTACCTGTTATTAAGAATTGCATACCTGGGCGGTGTCCTCTTCAGCTGAGGGGCAGTGGAAAGTCCAGGCCACTGGATTGAGCTGAGATTCCATTGGCCAGGGGGCACATAACTCGTAGTATGTCCTTAGAGTAAAATCTAGAGGGAACTATCATTGTGCTTCGTTTGAATCAAATAACCTGAGCCAGTGTGCCTTCATACCATACCAGACATCTGTGGGTCACTGGGGGTTTTTCTCAGGAATACTGCTGTGTCAGCTTCTGCGCAGAGCTGGACAGCAACCACAGAGGGAACACAACGCACAACTGAGTGATAATCAACCATGAAGAGAGCAGAGCAACTCACACCGGTAAGCATCTGACACATTATAAGCACCCTTGAATTAATAGTGGAAGACAAGAAACCCAGTACAAAGAACAAGATACCTAGAACACTGGTGGGAATAAGGAGTCCCCCTAGTGTCTTTCCACTTTGAATTGATCACATTGTATGGAAAATCCTCAAACAGCCTCATTCGAGGATGAAGCTGCCAGCTTTTTTTCAAGATAACTCTGAGACAGGGAAGATGAAAAAGAGCAGAGAAAGAGAAAGAAAGGTTTATTAAGTGTAGGCAGGTGCGTTACTCACTTCACCGGAAAAACAGCTCTGCTTCAAAAGCTTTCTCTCAGGGCAAAGGGCCAAACAAACTGAACTTAAATGTCTAATATCATTAACGCCAAAAGCTATAACAAACCATTAACTGAGTACATGGAGACAGCTAACACTTATGAAACTTTTTTAAAAGAACACTCCAATGTCTGTATGTGCACAGGCACAAGTCAACACCAGAGCACACTGCGCAACAATGCCTGCATGTAGTGCCAGACTACTGTATGTGGCATTATACATGTGACAGTCTTATGTAACTGTAATTAAGCTTCTGTTGTGAACAAAACATGTTTGTAAGTAGGACGCTTACAAGGAATTTTTACAACTAATCCTAATTAAAGAACCACAGTCACACACAGACATAGAGTTTAAGGCCAACGGGAACCACGCAGCCAGGGCTGGCTCTAGGCAGCCAAGCCCTCCAAGCAAGTGCTTGGGGTGTGCATCTTTCTAAGAGGGGCAAACCCCCCTTTTTTTTTGTTTGGAGTGGCAAAAAGCCACTCGCCCCGTCAGCGCATGACCAGGATCCCGTCCCCTGGCCCAGCCTCGTGGCCGCTCCTGCACAGCCCACTTGAGCAGGGAAACGCCGGTGCACCCTGGGGAGACTCAGACAACAGCGGCAAGCAAGGACCCTCTCCTCCCTGTCATCCGGCCTGCTTTGTCCCTCCCTCCCCAGCTCCTCACGCACTCCGGGAGCCCTCTCGCCGCCAAAATGCCCGGGCTCGAATTCCTCTGGACTGAAGAAAAGTATTTAAAATACTATTAAAAACATTATTTTAAAATGCTAATAAAAAATTATTTAAAACAGGAGCAGGTTGTCGACCGCTGGGAATTTAAAAGGGCTAGAACTCCTCGGCAGCATGCTGGAGCTCCCAGCTCTTTAAATCCCGCGGCCCCCACCTGGCTGCAGAGGGCGGGATTTAAAGGGCTCGGGGCTCCCTGCAATTGGGGCTGCTGCTCCTCAGCCCCCACCACACCCTGGGGGGGGCTGGCTGCACCCCTTCCCCTCCCAGCAGAGCCCATCCTGCCTGGGCAGAGTGCGACCCAAGCGAGGCTTGGACTTAGGCGAATTCCGGGTAGCTGTGGGGCGGGGGGGGCCAAGGCAATCCAGCGACGCACTTGAAATGAGCAAACATGTCTGGGGATGGGTGATGGAGGGTGGTGTGAGCCCCAAGTCAGCTGGGCCGTCAATGCAAAACCATTGCTGGCTGCACAGGAAAGGCGGGCGCTTTTAGCAGGTGCTCAAGGGGAGTGGGCCGCACCCCTGTTCCCTCCCCTATGAGGGGCGTGTTCTCTGTGCCGCCTCGCAGCTGCACCGCCACCGGAAGTACTGCCACTCCATGCGCCAGCCGAGCTTCCAATCTGCAATGGGGATGGAGGTCGCAGCTGGATGCCAGGCTCGGCCACCATGTTCTGGTAGCAGATCTATGTTTAGGTGGGGAGCCAAAAGTACTACGGACATGGCAGGAGGTGTGGGCGGGGGGACAGAAGAAGCCCAGTGCTGAGGTGGCAGGGGGGCATGGGAACAGGGGGAGCCCAGGGCTGGGGGGAGGCACCAAATTTTTTTGCCTTGGGCAGCAAAAAACCTAGGCGGTCCTGTCATTAGGCTAATTTTAACTCATCAGCCTGAGATTTCTTCTCTCTCTCCATCCCAGGCCCACCATAAGGGACTAAAAAATAATTGGATAATAAAATCTGCCTAACAGTCATACGAGGGAATGTGCAGACTAAACAGACAGATGGGGCATGAGTGTATGGATGGTAAAATAAGGTAACCACATAACAGTGTTTAGCCCACTGAGTTATCTTCAGTCCATGCATTATGCTTTTCCGGGACGATGGGTAAACATCCTCCCCATAAAAAGACAAAAAGTGGGGGAATGTAGTAAGAGGAGGTCCTAAGATATAAATCTTGGTATCAGAGGCCGGGTATGAGGTCTAAGGCCTGAACTAAAGTAATGGTCAAGACTTTGCTAACATAAAGCAAAGTTTAAGCTGTGAGCTAGAGGCAGGCCCTGCTCACAGAAGCTGGCACGAAAAGGACTGATGCTGCAGAAAGAGACATAGCTAAAAGATACTGGACACCAGATATCAGAACATTCACATACTTGTACACTCCACACAGATAACAAGGAACAGACTAACCCATCCCAATGACAGGGGCAAAAGGGTAATATGATGGATCAAGTTCTTTTGTTCAAACAAACGTGTACAAGCTGAGAGGCGGTACCTTGCTACGTAGAGGAGTTGCACCTCATACGTCAGGAGTGATGTGTAGCTTGTTTGTACCTGTGTATAAGAATGCATCCCTGGGGCAGTGTCTTTATCCAGCTGAGGGGGCAGTGGAAAGTCCGGCCACTGACTGAGCTGAGTCCATTGCCAGGGGGCACATACTCGTAGTATGTCCTGTAGAGTAAAAATCTAGAGGGAACTATCATTGTGCTTCGTTTGACAATAAACCTGGCCAGTGTGCCTTCATACCTTACCAGACTCTGTGGTCACTGGGGGTTTTCTCAGGATCTGCTGTGTCAGCTATCTGCGCAGAGCTGGGACAGCACACAGAGGGAACACACGCACACAGCTGAGTGATATCAACATTGAAGAGAGCAGAGCACCACACCGGTAGCATCTGACAACAATAAGCACCCTTGAAATTAATATGGAAGACAAGAAAAACCCAGTACAAAGATACAAGATACCTAGAACAGTGGGATAGGAAGTCCCCTAGTTCTTTCCCTTTGAATTTGATCACATTGTAGTGAAATCTCAAAACAGCCTCATTCGAGGATGAGCTGCCAGCTTTTGTTTCAAGATAACTCTTGAGACAGGGGAAGATGAAAAGAGCAGAGAAGAGAAAGACAAGGGTTATTAGTGTAGGCAGGTCTTACTCACTCAGGAAAAACAGCTCTGCTTTCAAAAGCTTTCTCCAGGGCAAAGGGCCAAACAAACTGGAACTAAATGTCTACATATCATTAACGCCAAAACTATTAACAAACCATTAACGAGTACAGTGGAGACAGAAACTAAACAAACTTATGAACTTTTTAAAAGGAAACCCCAATGTCTAGTATGTGCACAGGCACAAGTCAACACCAGAGCACACTGCCAACAATGCCTGCATGTAGCTCAGACTACTGTATTGTGGCATTTACATGTGCCAGTCTTAGGTAACTGTAATTAAGCTTCTGATTGTGTAACAAAACATGTTTTAAGTAGGACGCTTACAAGGATTTTTACAACTAATCCTAATTAAGAACCACAGGTCACACACAGACATAGAGTTTAAGGCCAGACGGGACCACCAGCAGGGCTGGCTCTAGGCGCCAGCCCTCCAAGCATGTGCTTGGGGTGGCACTTTCTAAGAGGGGGCAAACCCCCCCCTTTTTTTTGTTTGGAGTGGCAAAAAGCCACTCGCCCCGTCAGCGCATGAGCCAGGATCCACGTCCCCTGCCCAGCCTCGTGGCGCCCTGCACAGCCCACTTGAGCAGGGAAACGCCGTGCCACCCTGGGGAGACTCAGAGCAACAGCGGCAGCAGGACCCCTCCTCCCTCCCTGCATCCTGGGCCCTGCTTCCCTCCCTCCCCAGCTCCTCACGCACTCCGGGAGCCCCTCTCGCCGCCACAGCCCGGGCTCGAATTTCCTCTGGACTGAAAAAAAGTATTTAAAATACTATTAAAAACATTATTTAAAATGCTAATAAAAAAATTATTTAAAACAGGACAGGTGTCGACCGGCTGGGATTTAAAGGGCTCAGGACTCCTCGCAGCAGCTGGAGCTCCCAGCTCTTTAAATCCCGGCCCCAGCCTGGCTGCAGAGGGCGGGATTTAAAGGGCTCGGGGCTCCCTGCAATGGGGCTGCTGCTCCTCAGCCCCCCACCACCACCCTGGGGGGGCTGCGCTGCCACCCCTTCCCCTCCCAGCAGAGCCCATCCCTGCCTGGGCAGAGTGCACCAAGCGAGGCTTGGCTTAGCGAACCGGGTAGCTGTGGGCGGGGGGGGGGCCAGGCAACCAGCCGACGCCACTTGAAATGAGCAAACCAGTCTGGGGATGGGTGAGGAGGGTGGTGTGGAGCCCAGAGCCAGCTGGGGCCGCATGCAAAACCAGTGCTGGCTGCACAGAAAGGCGGCGCTTTTAGAAAATGTGCTCAAGGGGAGTGGCCGCACCCCCTGTTCCCTCCCCTACTGGAGGGGGCCGTGTTCTCTGTGCCGCCTCGCAGCTGCACCGCCACCTGGAAGTACTGCCACTCCATGCCGCCCAGCAGCTCCACCTGCATGGGGATGGAGTCGCAGCTGGACCAGGGCTCGGCCACCATGTTCTGGTAGCAGATCTCATGTTTAGGGGTGGGGAGCCCAGTACTAGGATGGCAGGAGGTGTGGCGGGGGGAAGAGAGAGCCCAGTGCTGAGGTGGCAGGGGGGCACTGGGAACAGGGGGGAGCCCAGGGCTGGGGTGGGGAGGGCAGCCAAAATTTTTTTTGCTTGGGGCAGCAAAAAACCTAGAGCCGGTCCTGTCAATTAGGCATTTAACTCATCAGCCATGAGATTTCTTCTCTCTCTTCCATATTTCTGAATAGCTCATTGTATGGATGTAAGACTGTCAAAGTGTCCTATCAGCATTAATAATAAAGAACTTAGGGCTCTCTTGCTACACTCAAGACAGCTAAAATTTAAACAAGGAGGGTATGAAATGGTATTTCTTCATCCCTCATATACTCTGCCTGTGTCATATAATAGTCTAGTCTCCTGAGGGGTGCAATACTTTGGTCTAATTTTAATTGTCGGGTTTAGTATGCAAGTGCTTGGTGATGTTGGTAGCCTGATATATGCAAGAGATTAGACTAGCTGATCTGGTGGTCAGGGCCAACTCCAGGGTTTTCCTGCCCCAAGCAGCTGGAAAGAACAAACAAACAAAAAAAAGCCACGATCGTGGTAGACCGCACTTCAGCTCCATCGCGCCACTTAATTCTTCGGGAGAGACTAAGGGACCCGCCGTCAAATGGTCACCAAAGAGCCGAGCATGCTGCCCCTCTTCATTGGCCACTCCAGGCACCTGCTTGCTGTGCTGGTGTCTGGAGCCGGCCCTGAGCAGAGGGCAACAAAAATTATTAGGGGGCTGGAGCAAATGACTTATGAGGAGAGGCTGAGGGAACTGGGATTGTTTAGTCTGCAGAAGAGAAGAATGAGGGGGATTTGATAGCTGCTTTCAACTACCTGAAAGGGGGTTCCAAAGAGGATGGATCTAGATTGTTCTGCAGTGGTACTTTGATGACAGAACAAGAGTAATGGTTCAAGTTGCAGTGGGGTAGGTTTTTAGGTTTGGATATTAGAAAAACTTTTCACTTAGAAGCGGTGGTGATAGCACTGGAATGGTTGTTACCTAGGAAGGTGGTGGAATCTCCTTCCTTACAGGTTTTTAAGGTCAGGCTTGACAAAGCCCTGGCTGGATGATTATAGTTGGGAATTGTCCTGCTTTGAGAGGGGTTGGACAGATACCTCTGAGGTTCCCTTTCAACCCTGTTAGACTCATAGACTCATTAGGTCTGCCGGGGACCATCGATGATCATTCTAGTCTGACCTCCTGCACAAAGCAGGCCACAGAACCCTTCCTATCCCTCTATTATAACCCTAGATCTATGTCACGAGTTACTTGAAGTCTTCAAATTGTGGTTTGTGACGACCACAAGCTGCCACGCGAATCCACAGCTCAAGCGACCCTGCCCCATGCTCGCAGAGGAATGGCGAAAACCCGGCCTCTGCCAATCTGCCCTGGAGGAAATTCCCTCCCGACCCCATAAGATGGCCTATCAGCTAAACCTGAGCATGTGGGCAAGACTCACAAGCCAGCACTAAGGGAAAGAATTCTCTGCAGTAACTTAGATCCCATCCATCCAACATCTATACAAACCATTGAGCAGCTTACTGCCTGATAATCCAAGATCAATTGCCCAAATTAAACTATTCTATCATATCATCCCTTCCATAAACTTATCAAGCTTAGTCTTAAAGCCAGATATGTCTTTTGCCCCCACAACTCCCCTTGGAAGGCTGTTCCAGAACTTTACTCCTCTAATGGTTAGAAACCTTCGTCTAATTTCAAGTCTATTATTCTATTCTACGATTCTAATTTCATTCGGTGACCCTGATACTTGTGTTATGTGAAGGGGTAAATAACACTTCCTTAGTCCCATTCTCCATACCATTAATGATTTTATAGACCTTGATCATATCCTACCTTAGTCATCTCTTTTCTAAAATGAACAGTCTCAAACTTTTTAATCTCTCCTCAGATGGAAGCTGTTCCGCACCTCTAATCATTTTTGTTGCCCTTCTCTGTACCTTTTCCAATTTTAATATACCTTTTTTGAGATGGGGAAGCCAGACCTGTATGGAGTCTGGAGGGTAGCAGGGATTTACATAGTAGGAGTATACTATTTACTGTATTATCTATCCCTTTCCTAATGGTTCCTAACTTCGACTTTTTTGACTGCCACTGTATCTTGAACAGATGTTTCCAGAGAGCTATCCATGATGACTCCAAGATCTCTTTCCTGAGTGGTAAGTATCAGAGGGGTAGCCATTTTAGTCTGGATCTGTAAAAAGCAACAGAGAGTCCTGTGGCACCTTATAGACTAACAGCTATATTGGAGCATAAGCTTTCATGGGTCAATACCCACTTCATCAGATGCATGTAATAGAAATTTCCAGAGACAGGTATAAATATGCAGGCCAGAATCAGTCTGGAGATAACAAGGTTAGTTCAATCAGAGGGGATAAAGTCCTCTTCTAGCAGTTGAGGTGTGAACACCAAGGGAGGACAAACTGATTTTATAGTTGGCTAGTCATTCACAGTCTTTGTTTAATCCTGAGCTGATGGTGTCAAATTTGCAAATGAACTGAAGCTCAGAAGTTTCTCTTTGAAGTCTGGTCCTGAAGTTTTTTTGCTGTAGGATGGCTACCTTAAAATCTGCTATTGTGTGGCCAGGAAGGTTGAAGTGTTATACAGGTTTTTGTATATTGCCATTCCTAATATCTGACTTGTGTCCATTTATTCTCTTATGTAGGGACTGTCCAGTTTGGCCGATGTACATAGCAGAGGGGCATTGCTGGCACATGATGGTGTATATAACATTGGTGGACGTGCAGGTGAATGAACTGGTGATATTGTAGCTGATCTGATTAGGTCCTGTGATGGTGTTGCTGGTGTAGATATGTGGACAGAGTTGGCATCAAAGTTTTTTACATGGATTGGTTCCTGAGTTAAAATTGCTATGGTGCGGTGTGTGGTTGCTTGTGAGAACATGCTTAAGGTTGGAGGGTTGTCTGTGGGCAAGGACTGGCCTGCCTCCCAAGGTCTGTGAAAGTGAGGGATCATTGTCCAGGAGGGGCTGTAGATCGCTGATGATGCATTGGAGAGGTTTAAGCTGAGGACTGTAGGTGATGGCCATTGGAGTTCCATTGGTTTCTTTCTTGGGCTTGTCTTGCAGCAGGAGGCTTCTGGGTACACGTCTGGTTCTGTTGATTTGTTTCCTTATTTCCTCATGTGGGTATTGTAGTTTTGAGAATGCTTAGTTGAGATCTTGTAGGTGTTGGGCTCTGTCTGAGGGGTTGGAGCAAATGCAATTGTACCTCAATACTTGGCTGTAGACGATGGATCGTGTGGTGTGACTGGGATGGAAGCGGGAGACATGAAGGTAGGCATAGCGGTCAGTGGGTTTTCAGTATAGGGTGGTGTTAACATGACCATCACTCATTTGTACTGTGGTGTCTAGGAAGTGGACCTCCCGTGTAGATTGGTCCAGGCAGAGGTTGATGGTGGGGTGGAAGCTGTTGAAATCGGAGCTCTCTACACAAGACATCCCCACACAAAGATGAATACAGCTGTCAGGAACAGTACCCGATGAGTGACACAGACAGCTGGTTGCTGAGCTCTGTGATTTATCACGCACATGTATTTCAATTTGGTGATAGTATATATCTTCAGACCATGTGGTTTGCTATGGCACCCGTATGGCCCACATACGCCAACATTTTATGGCTGACTGAACAACGCTTCTCATGCTTCGTCCACTCATGCCCCTTCTGTACCTAGCTACGATTGATGACACTTCATCATCTGGAACCATGGGAAGGAGACTCCTGGAGAATCCACTACGATTTCAACAGCTTCACCCACATCACCTCTGCCTGGACGAATCTACACGGAGGTCCACTTCCTAGACACCAAAGTAAAATGAGTGATGTCATGCTTAAACACCCATACTGAAAACCCTGACCGCTATGCTACCTTCATGTCTCCGCTTCACATCCGTCACACCACAGAATCCATCGTCTACAGCCAAGATTGAGGTACAATTGCATTTGTGCTCCACCTCAGACAGAGCCAACACCTACAAGATCTCAACTAAGCATTCTCAAAATAACATACCAGAGGAAAATAAGGAAACAAATCACGAACAACGTGTAACCAGAAGCCTCCTGCTGCAAGACAAGCCCAAGAAAGAAACCAATGAACTCAAATGGCCATCACACTACAGTCTCAGTTAAACTCTCTTCGCATACACAGCGATCTACAGCCTCCTGGACAATGATCCTCACTTCAGAACCTTGGGAGGGCCAGTCCTTGCCACAGACAACCCTCCAACTTAGCATGTTCTCACAAGCAACAACACTGCCCATCATATTAACTCAGGAACAATCCATGTAAAAATACTTTTGATGCAAATCTGTCCCATATTACACACACATCACAGGACATAATCAGATAAGCACATATACTCATTCATTCACCTGCAGTCCACAAATGTTATAATAACCACAGTGCAGCAATTGCCCTCTGCTATGTACATCGGCAA
>NC_133782.1:92412-109881 GCF_003597395.2 Chelonoidis abingdonii
TACCTACATTTATAACTTCATATCTGACCCATGTAAGAGACTTTGGTTAAGAATCCACTACATTACATCCATGGTGGCTAGGATGGTGTTTTCTGGAAGATCACCAATGCATTGTAATTTTCTCAGGAAATCAGTGGTGTCACAGAGATAGCTGGGAGTGCTGGTGGCATAGGGTCTGAGTAGAAAGTCCACATATCTGTATAGTCCTTCAGTGAGAGTGCCAATTCCAGAGATGATGGGGCAGCCAGGATTTCCAGGTTTGTTGTTCTTGGGTAGTAGATAGAATAACCCCGGTTGGGGCTCTAAGGGTGTGTTGATTTGTTCCTGTGTTAGTGTAGGAGTCCTGGCAGACAGCAGCGTGCCATTAAAAATATCCTGCCCAGCCCAGCCCGGCCCGCTCTTCTCTGCCCTCCGCTCGCCCCACCTCCCCCTGTGGCGGCAGGGGGCAAGGGGCAGAACCTTGGTCCTGCCTGCTCCCCTGGCCCTTCCCATAGTGTGCTGGGTTCCTGCCCCTCCTCCGCCTCTCTGTCCCTCCCTCCCTGCCAGCTGATCCGCCGATGGCCCTTGCGAGGGGTCAGGAAGGAGCAGAGTCAGCCTGCTCGCTGCTCGGAGGAGGCAGAGAAGGAGTAGGGGCAGGACCTTGGGGAAGGGGTATGTGTGGAATAGGGGCATATCCCCTCCACCCTCCTGCCCTGACCCCCCCCACACACACCCCAGCCTTCTGCCCTGAGCCCTGACCCCCCTTACACACACCCAGACCTCTGCTCTGAGCCCCGCAGCCCTGCGCACACCCGAGGCCCGTGCCCTGAGCCCCGCACATTCCCCAGGCCCCTGCCCTGAGTACTGTACTCCCCTCACACACACCCAGCCCTCCGCTTGACTCCTTCATCCCCCCCCCCACAATTCCAGCCCTGACTCTGGCACCCCCACACATACTCAGCCCTCCCTGCCCCACCCTGACACCTGCACCGCCCTCACATACTCCCAGCCTCTGCCCTGACTCTTGCACCCCCCCACATACCCAGTCCCCCCACACCCCATGCACACCCCACATCCCCACTCCCATCCTGAGCACCAAATGGGAGCTCCCGCACCACCCCCGCACATTCCCACCTGCACCTCTCACACCAAATGGGAGCTGCCCAGGTAAGTACCCCACACCCAAACCTCCTGCTCCAACCCTGAGCTCCATCCCCCATTCTAGCTCCTGGCCAGACCCTTCACTCCCAGCCCTGTGCTCAGTGCACTCCCACCCTCAGCTCAGTGCAGAGAGAGGAAGAGAATGGGCCAGAACCAGGGAGAAGGTAGGTACTCACTGTATGTGGGCAGGGCCGGGACCCCAGACCAGCAGAGGGCTCAGTGGGTCCAGCAGCAGTTTTCACGTATTCTAAAGGATGTCATAAGGAGAGGGAGAATCTTGTTCCTTACCTCTAAGGATAGACAAAGAAGCAATGGGCTTAAACTGCAGCAAGGAGGTTAAGTGACAGTAGGAAAAAGTTCCTAACTTCGGTGGTAAAACAACGAATAAATTCCTAGGGATGTGGAATTCCTTCTGGAGATCTAAGAGTAGTAGATAATTCCTATCTGGATGCTAGAAATGTTTGTCCTGCATGAGGCAGGGACTGACTCAGACCTCTCGAGGTCCTTCCAGTCCTAGATCTATGAATCTACTAATCCTCTGCGAAGAGCTGCGGATTAACCCTGAGTGCAGGGCTGAGCCGCTCAGCATGGCCATTCGGGTCCCGCTGCGCCCAGCACAGCCCGCGCCGCTAGTGAACAGACCCCAGACAGCAGCAGACTGAGCGCGCCAGAGGCATATTACATTTAATTTAATTTTAATAAGCTTCTTAACATTTAAACCTTGTTTATTTACATACAACAATAGTTTATTGATCATATAGATTATAGAGAGAGACCTTCAAAAACATTAAAATGTATTACAAGCGACCGAACCTAATTACCAGTGATATAATGAAGACTGACACCACTTCTGAAAGGTTCCGACCCTGGTGTAGTGATTGTCTGAGTAGACATGAGTGATTTCTTGTAATTCCTCAGTGGGATCTGAGGAAAGTGGCCTGTAGAATTTGGTATTGGAGAGTTGTCTGGCAGTCTCCTTTTGGTAACAGCACCTCCTTTATCAGCCTATCTTGAGTGGTAACACCTAATTTAGACTCCATCATTTTGCATCTATAGTTGAAATTATATTTCCCAATATGTATTACTGTGCATTTATCAACACTGAATTTCATCTGCCATTTTGTTGCCCAGTCACCCAGTTTGTGAGATCCCTTTATAACTCTTGGTAAGCAGCTTTGGATTTAACTATCTTGAGTAATTTGTATCATCTGCAAATTTTGCCAACTCACTGTTCATTCTTTTTCCAGATCATTTATGAACATGATGCACACTGGTCCCCGTACAGCTCTGTGGGAGTGGGGGCACCATTTACCTCTCTCCACAGTTAAAACTGACCACTTATTCTCATTCTGCTTAACACTCTGTCCCAAATTGTTATTCTTTAACTTGTTATTTTCCTATGTTGGCTTGTGTTACTTTTTCCCTGTTGTTAATATTAATTGTGTTGAGTATCTGACCACCATAAATCTTTTTAGTGAAGACTGAAGCAAAATAGGCATTAAACTCCTCAGCTGTATTGATGTCATCACTTATTAACTTTCTTTCCCTGATAAACAGAAGATTTATACTTTCTTTTGTCTTTATCTTTCTTCTGATGTACTTAAAGAAGCTCTTCTTATTCCTTTTGTGCCTTAGCCTTTCTGATTTTGTCCTTATATACTTGTGCTATTCTTTTCACTCCTCCTTACCAATTTGTCCATATTTCTACTTTTTATAGGATCTCTTTTTGATTTCCAAATCATTAAAGGGTTCCTGATGGAGCCATATTGGCCTCTTACTATTCTTCCTATCTTTCCTTCACATCGGAATAGTTGGCAGTTGTGTATTTATTGTCTCCCTAAGAAACTGCCAGCTCTCTTGAACTCTCATCACTTGGATTGTCTCCCCATAACTCCTTACCTGCCAATTCTCTGAGTTTGTTAAAGTCTGCTTTTTTGAAGTCAGTGGTCTTTATTCTGCTACTCTCACTGCTTCCTTTTCTTAGAATCATGAAGTCAATCATTTCATAATCACTTGCCCCAAATTACCTTCCACCTTCCCATTCACAACCAATTCCTCCTTGTTGGTCAGGATCAGGTTTAAAATAGAGCTAAATACAAGTTGAGAAAGAGTGTTAAGCAGAAGGAGGCAGCCACTTGAAATGAAGCGGGCAATTGGGGGTTAGACTGTTATGCATAAAGAATTTGAAGTGGTCATTTCAAATCTGTCCCAATTTAAGTTCAGACACTCTGCTTCTGTTCCCAGACTTGAAGAAGAACTCTGTTTAGCTCCAAAGCTTGTACCTTCCAGCAACGGAAGTTGGTCCAATAAAAGATGTCACCTCACCCACCTTGTTTCTTTTATATTCTTGGACCAACATGGCTACAACAACTCTGCAAATGACTACACCTGTCACTGAGGCTTAACCTGGATACTATCTTCAGCTGTAACCTCTCTCTAGGTCCTCATATCCAGGCTATGTTTAAGTCTCGCAGATTCTTTGTATATGACATCGCTCAGATCTGGCTTTTCCCATCCAGTGACACCAAGCTCTCATAATCTGTATCTCAATGACTGCAACAGTCTTCTTACTGGACTTGACAAATGCACTCCTGCCCTTCTCATCTCCATCCAGAATGCTAATAAATAATATATGGAGCTATACCTATCTCATAGAACTGGAAGGGACCTTGAAAGGTCATTGAGTCTGGTCCCCTGACTTCACTTGAAGGACCAAGTACTGTCCCTGACAAGTTTTTGGTTGTTTTTTTTTTCCCAGATCCCTAAATGGCTGCCTCGAGGACTGAACTCACAACCCTGGGTTTAGCAGGCCAATGCTCAAACCACAATATCCTCCTAGCCCCTTGCTTTCACCATACCATCCCTCTCTGCTGGCTCCCTCTTTTCTCTGATATCAATCAAACTAGTCTTCACTTTCAAGGCCTTTTCACAGCTTATCCCCATCTTACATGATACAGCAGGGCCAAAGATCAGCAGGAGAGTGGTAGATGGGAGATATATAAGCCCTAGGATGATCAAGGCCTTATTTCCTGTGGACTAGGGAAAGATTACTACAGGGTAATTGGAGCACCTGTAGTCAATTATGGCCCACCCACCCAAAAAAACCCTGCTTCAGTCAGACAGAGAGAGGGAAGGAGAGCTGACTAGAGTTTGGAGGAGTATTGCTATTAACCAGAGTACCAGGAGAAGAGAAACCCTGCCCAAGCAGAGGCACTCCCTGGCACAAAGCACTGAGGGAAACCCTACCCAAGGGAAAAGAGGGTAAGAAGCCCATAAAACTGAAGGAGCTGGGACGTGGAGTAAGAATGCAGATGTGGGTCCCTTCCCCACTCCCTTCTTCTTCCCCAAACTACATGGCATTGGGGAAGTCATTTCACCTTTTTATCTCCATGTCCCCCACAGTAAGATGAGTCTAACAACTTTTTGCTCCCTTAGAGGTGTTGTGACAACTAATTGTTAGAGCATATAAAGCACTATTAAAAGTGCTCTGAAAAAAGATCAGGCCTTCCTGTCATGAGATAGATATCCAAAATTAGCTAACACAATTGTGCCTCGGCTCCCCATAGGGGAACAATACTGTTTACCTGTCTCACAGGAGCTGTGAAAATATATTCAATAATATTTGTGAGTTACTGGTATACTATGAAAAAAGAATGAGGAGTACTTGTGGCACCTTAGAGACTAACAAATTTGTTAGTCTCTAAGGTGCCACAAGTACTCCTCGTTCTTTTTGCTGATACAGACTAACATGGCTACCACTCTGAAACCTGGTATACTATGGTGATGAATGCCATAGAAATGCTCATAATAAAACTAATAATTCTTTATTCAGTAAAGGTTTTGGATGGTGTCCAGTAAATAAAGCAAGGGCCAAACAACATTCATACAATCATAGATGATTAGGGTTGGAAGAGCCCCCAGGAGGTTATCTAGTCCAACCTCCTGCTCAAAGCAGGACCAACCCCAACTAAATTCTTTTAACATCACTTTGTATATAAGTCTATAATTAGCTTGTTAGAGACCAGAACACAAAAGAGGGGTAGAGGGGAAAAAAAGGAATGTCTCTTCCTCCCTCTCCACAGTTTTCCTTCTTCCACTTCCCTCTTCTCCATTCCTCTTTGTTCTGCTCCATGCTACTATGCACTTATTACAAAACACAAGCATCTGAAGCACTTTTGAAACATGGTGCATCACAACAGAGGAAAGGAACGGGGCAATCACAAATGATTGGGTTGACAACACAGTGAGGGGATTTTAAAGTTGCCCCAGATGGACTAGTGATAGCCATTGTGGGCCTAGGTAAGGGTTTCACAATATGGCTCAGAAAAGTTGGTGGAGGAGCCTCCCATTTCGCATTGGCACTAAGTTACAGGTAATCATTGTAAATTCAGTCTCTGGAGTTTCTATGTTGTGGTCTTTCCTGCTGCCAATATCAGAGGAATGCATGCACAGGCATAAATGTGGTTCAGGAGAATCAACTGCCTTCCTGTACACCCACATGCATTTCCCACACAGAGGGAATCCTCCCATATGAACCTGTTTCATGAAACATTTTGGCTAGGAGCCACTCTGAGAACTATACAGTATCACACCCACTTGTGCCTTTGGGCTCCAAGCTCCGTAGAGAAGGGATCAGTCACTCTGCAAAGATCACACAGGGTATTGCACCATATACATAAGAAACAATCTTCCAGCACAACATAAATATGATTAGTCAGGCTCCCTCTTCTCCCTTCCCTACACGAATTTCTGTGTCTGGAATAAAAGCTGCGTCATCAGAAAAGACCTGGCTCATCTTACAGTGGATGACAGGTTCTGGATGCAACTCCTCAGAAGAGAAGCAGAGGTAACACCCAACATTGCTTCTCCTAAATCAGATCCATCTCATTAGGTTCCTGGTGCCCTAGGCAGTCACTTAATTTCTCTTGTAATCTACTTTGGTGCACTCTTGCCTCTGTCAGAGCCAGCAAAGAAGGTGACATGGACCTGGAATACAACAGCTCCTTTGTGTTAGCAGAGGTGAATGCTTACTAAGTTACTTGGATTTACCATGACAACAAAAAAGGAAAGAATATACTCTGACCCTAGGAGGTCTGAAAATCTATCAGCACCAAGGCTGTGGGCAGCAATTCCCAGTTGGATGTCACTAACCATTACATGTATCTAGAAGGTAAACTCTCTATCCCAGTTCTCTTGCCATAGTCAGTCACAGTCCCAAAAGAATAAGATTTTATTGGGTGGTCGTTGATTTAGATTCTCTGCTTCAGATGGAGCAGAATTACGATGAATTTTCAAAATGTTCAAAGCCAATTTACAATATCTAGTCAGCACATCGGGGTTAAGCATGATGTTTGCAACACTCGTCGAAGACAATTTAAAACCAGCTTTGAATAATTACTAGGTAACAGCATTCCATCGTCTGGGGCTTGGATCAGCCAATTGCAATAAATCTGCTGATGTAACTATCGTAATATACAGTAATATCTTTGATGGGGAGTTGTGTGGGTTGAGTTTTGAGAGAGCCAGATTGAACTGGTTTCCCCTGTTCAGAGGAGACTGCAGTTCCCCAGCTCATGCAGGTGAATTAATCTTTCTGCTGGCCACACTTTATAGGACATGCAGTCAAGTGGAAAATCGGAGACACTTTTGTGAGGCTGCAATGAGAACATCCAAACATTGACACATTTTTTTTCTTTCCTTCTTTCTTTCCAGATCATAGACTATCAGGGTTGGAAGGGACCTCAGGAGATCATCTAGTCCAACCCCTGCTCTAAACAGGACCAATCCCCAGACAGATTTTTGCTCCAGATCCCTAAATGGCCCCCTCAAGGATTGAACTCTGGGTTTAGCAGGCCAATGCTCAAACCACTGAGCTATCCCTTCCCCCGAAACCATCAAACCTATCATAATGCAGTGTCCCAAATATGGTTTCAAAGGTGATTGCCTACCAGACTGGGGGGAAGAGAGCTTGTGGCTTCTCCCCTGCAGCAGGATGATAGGGGTAGGGACTTCTGCCAGAGATGACTGGTGCCTGCTGAGAATGAGGGAGCACAATTTAACAGTTTGGGCCCCACTCAACAGATTGACTCATGTCCCACCAGGCATGCCCCCTTTCTTACCCTCGGTAGTCCCTCCCTGCAGCTCCCAGGGCAGTGGCAAACAGCCAGGAGCTGCAGGGAGGGGCTGCTGCTTCAGCTCTATAAGGAGAGGTAGCAGCAAAAGTAGCAGCTCTCCCTGCTGCTCCTGTTTGCTGCTGCCTCTCCCCATGGCTGCAGCTCCCAGCTTGCCAGCTCCCACAGCTACCATGCAGGAAGGGGGTCTGGCAGCACCATGTGACCAAGTGGGGCCAGAAAACCCTGGCAAAAATTGTGTGTATGTGTGACCCCCCCCTCTTCTCCCCCCAATGCATCGCCTCTGGCTTCTGCCCAGTGGGAAGGGGGATCTTGGGGTTTCAGCCCCAGGCACACCTGCCAGGACTCATGGCTTCAGCAGGAGCATGGCTGAAGCCTCTCATTCCTGCAGATGTCTCCCATGGGTCTGAAGCTCTGAGCCCCAACAGGCACGTCCCCGCTCTTGAACTTCTGAAAAGTGTCATATGCGGCTCAGAGGGTCAGTAAGTTTGGCCATCCCGATCTATAGAATGTTGCTCTGCAAAGGCCATATGTGGAAGAAAGATAGGAAGTGCAGTAGTTTACAGGCACCATGTTGGAGGGACACAAAGAGGGCACGTGTCCCCCACCCCCGACCTGCATGTTAAGGACAGCTACATTATTCAGTTGTGTCTGTCCCATTGATGACTGGAGATAATTTTTAAGTCTTCTGAAGCTGGAGAATGAGTTCAGGATGACACAGGCACAATAAGGATTCTTATACATTTGCAGTACTTTGGAAACATAGTGCTTCCAGACTACTGAAAATGAGTCCAAGATCTCTTTTTTGATGGGTAACAGCTAATTTAGGCACCATCATTTTGTATATATTGTTGGGATTATATTTTGCCATGTCTACTACTTTGCATTTAATATTAAATTTCATCTGCCATTTTGTTGCCAAGTCACCCAGTTTTGTGAGATCCTTTTGTAACTCTTTGCAGTCTGTTTTTGACTTAACTATCTTGAGTAATTTTGTATCATCTGCAAACTTTGCCACCTCACTCTTTACCCCTTTTTGCATATCATTTATGAATATGTTGAGCAGCATTGATCCCAGATTAGTACGGATCCCTGGTGTCAAAGTCAGATTCAGGACTCACAATTTATCAGACCACTCTGTTTATTAGCAAAGGGCTCTGCTAATACACCCAGATAACATGAACACCATGCAAGACACAAACTATCTTATTTATACAGATAAAAGGGCATGAACTTAACAAGATAACAGAAGGAAGCAGAATCTGATAAATTTACCAGGGCTAGACATGCATATTTTATTTCCTTACTAACTATTACCGATCTCCTGTTAATGTCCCACCATTAGCTTAAGTGGACCCATTGTTTCGTACCTTAATGTTTTTCTTCCTGACAACTGTATTTCAACTGTATTTCTTATTTCTGCTTAAAGGAACATACAGCATTTCTTTAATTCATTCTTATTTTTTACAGTATAATTCATTCTACTTTCACCCTGGGAACACCTCTATTTACTTCTCTCCATTCTGAAAATGGGCCATTTAGTCCTATCCTTTGTTTCCTGTCGTTTAATTGAAGTGCCTGGGAAGGCTTTCAGGATAATTTAATGATCCTTAATTTAACGACAACCCTTTTGTTATCTTAATCACCCTGCCTCTGTTTATAAACAAACTCGCAGCCCCAAGAGCAGACATCAGAAGTCCTTAGCAGCACAGAACTCATCACATTCCACACTCAAGCTCTGGCTCCTGCGTGCGGCTAGGCCCTTGGAGAGGGGCATGTGACCCTTCCAGGGCCCCACACATTTGTCTCCCCTGAGTCGACTCAAGCACCCAGCTAGCATGCTCACAAGCACAGTACAAACATCTAGGTAGGAAGGAAAGTACTATCTTGTCTCTGTTATGGTCTTGTGTGAATAGTGTTTCAGAAACTCTGTAACTGCTAAGTGTTGAAATATTCTACAGAAAGAATAAACCCCAGAACTACCACTACCAAGCTTGTACTGTACTTGTGCTGCTGACAGATGTAACACATTCCTGTAACTGGATGTGAGACAAGAGACACAAGCCAAGGAAAATCTATGTTACTGATAATAATGCCACAGCTGGACATGACACTTTAAAACACATAGGTTGTAAA
Source organism: Chelonoidis abingdonii (assembly GCF_003597395.2). Taxonomy (NCBI): domain Eukaryota; kingdom Metazoa; phylum Chordata; order Testudines; family Testudinidae; genus Chelonoidis; species Chelonoidis abingdonii. The sequence continues at coordinate 101,820 of NC_133782.1, forward strand.
TTCCTCAGCATAGGAATCTCCTCTGTAGCACTACCTAAGACAGATGCAGCTCCTATTCACTTCAGTCCCAGCATAGCCAGACACAACAGAAATGTTAAAATATAAGGTATTACTGAAAGAGGCCTCTGGTAACACTGTTGCGAAAAGTTTGTGGGGGTATTTTTTATTGCATTTTACTGATGGATCAAGTGGGGGAAAAGTTAATCTACATTTTCTGCTTGCTTTATATTTTAGAACTATCAAGTCTTACTTCTCTTGTCTTTGCTGGAGGACTCTTCAGCTCTCAGTTGAAGAGGCTGAATAGAGAATTTCTCATGCATATGGGCCTGTCCCTCAAGATTTAACAGAAGTGACAACACATTTTAAACAGGTTGAATAAAGAAATCAAATCTCTTTCCCTTAAATTATTCAAGTTTCAGTTCCTTGTGAGGTCATGGTCCCTAATCATCCCTAGAATCTTCTATGACACACTGGATAGACAAGATCTGAATTTCTAATGTAAAAAACAAGCAGGGAAAATAATTAAGATGACTAAACACTTGAAGGCTTTCTTTATGCAGAGGAGCAATATAATGCACAGGTTACCATAAAGGAGTGATTTGAAAGAAGGAGGCTGTTCCAAGCAAAGAGACCACTATAAGTAGGCACAGGGGCACAAAGAGTGAGTGAAGAAGAGACTGGGCAGACCACAAGACAAAATGTAAGAGGGAAAGGCACTGAGAAGCAGGTAGGGTCACAGCACTGTACAGCACTGAATAGAAGAATTAGAAGACCAGACTTGATGCAGAAGTGGGAGTAAGCCTGTGAGAAGACTAAAAAATGGGAAATGACAGAGTGGTGGGCAAGGAAGATTACTTTCAGTGCAACACTGAGAAAAACAAACCAGCCTGGAGAGGGACAAGGAGAGAAGCAGAAATGCTAGGAGAGGAGGTTATAGCCATCACAGAAAGGTCACAAAGTCCCATGTCAGGGTTTTAGCAGTGGGAACAAAGGATAAATGTTCCCTTAGAAGCTGCCGGTATAGGATTTGGCAAGAACTTTGCTTTAGGTATAAGGGCAAAGGAAAAGGGAATCAGAGGTGGCTCAGGCTACAACCCTAGATGAAATAGGGTGTGCAGTTATTGACAAAAAATGGGCAGGAGGCTTTCGTAAGAAAACATCAGAAGGTCAGCTATGGCCATGTTGAGTATGAGTTTGATAAAATAGTGCATGAGCTATCCATGAGAGTCATCTGAGGGACCTGCAGAAATTCATAAGACCAGAAGGGAGAGGATGAGTATGAAGAGGGATATTTTGGAATCATCAATGTAGAGGTGAAAGTTAAAGAGAAGTCACCTAGGGAACAACTAGAGAGATAGAGAAGAAGGGACCAAAGAGAGCCCAGAGGACTGTCAGAGAAGGGAGGAATAAAGAGAGTCACAAAAGACAGTGAAGGTGTAGTCAATGATGTACTGTAGGAGGAACCAACAACCCAGGAGTGTTCAGGCAGAGTTCATGTGTCAACTACTGTGGATACTACAGTAACTCCTCACATAACGTTGTAGCTATGTTCCTGAAAAATGTGACTTTAAGTGAAACGATGTTAAGCGAATCCAATTTCCCCATAAGAATTAATGTAAATGAGAGGGTTAGGTTCCAGGGAAATTTTTTTCATCAGACAAAAGACTATATTTTATATAAGTTCTAAACAAACAATTTAATACAGGTACACCGTGATGATGATTGTGAAGCTTGGTTGAGGTGGAGGAATCAGAGGGTGGAATATTTCTTTTACTGCTAAATGATGAACTAGCAATTGGCTGAGCCCTTAAGGGTTAACTCTCTCACTCTGCAAGGCCACAGGAATGGAGGGAGATATGTGCATTTCCCTTAAGAACACTTAACACTTGTTAATTAGATCAGCTTGCTGAGACCCCAGTGCTCTATGGAAGATGGGGTAAGTGGGGTGCAGGAGCAGGGGGGAGGGGGACACCCTGACATTAGCCCCCCTCTTTCTTCTATCCCCCCTGGCACAGCAAGCAGGAGTCTCAGGGAGCAGCTCCAAGGCAGAGGACAGGAGCAGCACATGGCAGTGGGGATAGGGACACAGCTGAACTGCAGGCAGCTGCTGCACTTGGACTAGATGGCCTCCTGAGGTCCATTCCAACCCTGATATTCTGGCAGACAATTGGCAGCCTGTGGGTAACTGGGGTTAGAGTTGGGAAGTTCCTGGCACCCACCCATGGATGACATCTCTCTCTGACTCTAAAGAGTCTGAAATGCCTCATCTGACTATTCCTATCCATCTGCTGTTAGTGCTGCTGATCCAATCACAAGTCCACCTGGTTGAGCCCATTGTACAGAAATGGGTAAACAACTGCTGACTTCAGCTAGATGAATGGCACTGCAGGCTCAGCACAGCCAGCCGTCAGTGCTCTAGAGACAGGACAACACTGGTTATGTCTACACTGCAAAGAAACCTCTCAGACTGGCCTGTGCCAGCTGACTCAGGTTTGGGCTAACATGCTATTTAATTGCAGCGTAGCCTGTCAGGTTCAGGCTGGAGCCTGACCACTGGGACTCTGCCCCAACACGGGGGTCCCAGAGCTCAGGTTCCAGCCTGAGCCTGAACACCTACACTGCAATTAAACAGCATGGCTACAGGTGTTTAACTGTGGTGTAGACATACCAAAAGCCACTAGCCCTATTGGCTCATGTGGCTTTAGTAAACGAGGACCTCCAGTGGCCTGGACGTGAATAACAAATAGCACAGCATGTAGAGAATTTTTAATGTATTATTTTCATTTGTAACTTCATTATTTTTCCATTGCTGAAATGGTATGGGGTATGTCTACAGAATAAAAAAAACCCGGTAGCTGTAAGTCTCAGAGCCCAGCTCTGCAGATTTGGGCTCACGCCATGGTACTAAAAATAGCCATGTGACATTCCGGCTAGGGCTCTGAAACCCAGGGAGAGAGGTGGGTTTCAGAACATGAACCAGAATGCTTACACAGTTATTTTTAGTGCCATAGTATGAGCCCTGAAAGCCCAAGTCTGCACACCTGGCCTCTGAGGGTATGTTTACACAGCAACTGCATACCTACAGTTGGCCCATGCTAGCTGACTCAGGTTAGGGCTGCAGGGCTGTTCCATTGCTCTGTAGACTTCTGGGCTCAGGCTAGAACCAGGCTCTAGGGCCCTGTGGAGTGGGAGGATCCCAGAGCTCAGGCTCCAGCCCAAGCCAGGAACTCTACACAGCAATGAAACAGCCCTCTAGCCCGAGCGCTGCTACCCCAAGCCAGCGGGTATGGACCAGCTGCAGGTTTTTCTTTGCTGTGTAGATGTACCTTGAGACTTGCTGCTGCTGGGATTTTTTTTTCTTGTAGTGTAGACATACTCTTTCAGTGGAAATTAAGGGTATCTTGGTTTCTTTGGACAGGATTTTCATATCCTCCACCAGCTGAGACACAGAAGGGGTTGGATAAGCTTTATCTCATGTTCCCATGAAGCTGGCCCCAGCCCTGTGCTGCATGGGAAGAAGTTTTTAGTGGCTCTGGGTACAATATAGAATGATAAGGTGGAGGCAGCTGTTTAGGTTATGAACATGGCTGAAGCAGTCATGAATATTAAAAGAAGCTGCACTTCTGACTCTTCTGCGTTAGTCCCAGCTAGGAAATACTGCAATAGTGGGGGCAGGCTGGCACTGGAGCACAGCATCTGTTTCCACCTCAAGCTGGGTCACATCAGGGCAGAGATCTACACAGAGCACATGGTGGGGATGAAGATCTGGTACATTTTTAGATGCACCCAGAAAAGTACCTCAGAAAGAAAGAGGAAGAATGGTCTAGGAATTAAGACACTAGCCCGAGACTTAAAGACTCAGCTTCAATTCCCTGCTCTGCCACAGATTTCTGCCTCATAGAATCTATACCCTTGAGTAGCTGCCCTGCCCCTCAATAGGAGTTAGACAGCTGTCTTCACTCAGGATTCACAGCTAGGCACCCTCTCCTGGAGTTAGTCACCTAAGCCAGGTCAGCCCTGCCTGCAAAAAACAAACAAAAAAAAACAACAGAAGTGCTGGTCGTTCCTGCCCCCACCCTTTATGCCAACTAGCCCAGGAGTTAGAGCACTGACCTGGGATGTCAGAGACCTGGGTTTCAGTGTGCAGCTGCAGGATCCATACAGCATCACCCTGGCTTGCTGCACACTAGGGCTCTGTGAGACAAACCCTAACATAGACAGACATCAATTGCTGCTGGAGAGTGTGAAACTGATCTCACTTTGTATGAGCCACTCATTTGCAGCAGGAAAAGCCAGATCCCGACAGAGAAGGGAATTTCTGCAGTTGCTCATAGTCACTATCAGGGGACAGATATACCCCATCACTGTCGCGTTGCTCAGCCTGACCCCTCCCACCACTTACACCCCTTATAAGATGGTTACTTGGCAGAATTGAGAAGTCATTTCCAAGCCACATATTCCATCTAGCACAAGGGTTCCCAAACTTAGTTCGTGGCTTGTTCAGCGTAAGCCCCTTGCGGGCCATGAGATGCTTTACCTAAGCGTCTGCAGGTATGGCCACTCACAGCTCCCAGTGGCCACAGCGAACCATCGGCAAACCGCGGCCACTAGGAGCTGTGAGCGGCCGTACCTGCAGACACTTAGGTAAACAAAGAGTCTCTCAGCCTGCCAGGGGCTTACCCTGAACAAGCCACAAACCAAGTTTGGGAACCCTGTGCTAGATGGAATATGTGGCTTGGAAATGACTTCTCAATTCATATTCGATATTGGCCAGGTCAACATTCATTCCCCTCCAATGACTTCAGAGGCCTGTATCAAATGAGCTGGTGTGCTCAGTCCAGTTTCTAGTGGGACAGGTGTCCACATGGCATTTGATTCCAGTTGGTGGTCTCAGCAGGGATGCCAGGACTGAAAGGGAAATAGATACTGAACTGCCTTCTCTTACCTGTCAGGAGAGCCCCTCCAGCCATGGGATGGTCACGCAGGCAGAGGGTGGCATGGGAGAAGCATGCGCTGCACACTCTATGTTGTTCCTGGTCTGGATGAAGGACCATGACACCAAATCACATTTAAGGCAATAATCCCTAAGCACCTGCCCTTCTCTTTTACAACCATATGAAGTGCATTCTGGCCTCTCTCTTCAGGTCTTGACCCCGGTTGTGAAGACACAGCCATTTGCACTCCAAGTGGTAATTGCCAATCACCTTTATGAGCCAGTGACAGAATGTGTCCTTACTGTGGAAGGCAGCAGACTGCTCAAAGAACAGCTCAGCACTGAGTAAGTAATCAGGTACTTTCTTCTGCTTGGCTGCTCAGAGAGATGGGTAATAGGAGCTCTGGGGTCTATTCCCCAATCACGTGTGCGTAGCTCTTAACATTGGGAATTCAGTCCCCAGAGAGGGGAGGAAATAGAGCTGCTGAGTTATCAGTGCCGAGAGGGTCAAATCTGGTGGGAACACTGGCTTCCAGAAGAACTGGGGAAACAGCAGAATAGGAGGCAAGAATAGCAGCCAGTGAGGGGTGTGGAGGGCAGGGCTGGGAAGAGCAGATATTTTACATGAAGTCACCATTATTTCCCATATTTAGCATGGGAGCCCTCAGACCCCAAGAAAGGACCAGCATCACTTTCCAAATCATCCCCTTCAAGAGCGGCCAAAGGCAGCTCCAAGTAAACTTCAAGAGCAACAAGTTCAGGGATCTCAAAGGGTACAAGACTCTCATGGTGGCACCCAGCAGTGGCTTTTAACAACTCCATGATCACAGTTGCGCAGCCTGAAATGAAATTCACAAAGATGACGTGGAAACTCCCCCCACAGTGTAATGCAACAGCAGGAAGTAACTGAATCAGGAAAACCATCTTTCACCACTGTAGCTACTGGAGCACAAGGAAAGTGCCAAGTTTGAGTCCACGTCTATGCCATTTCTGCTGAGTGGTACATTGGTGCAGCAGCTGCTAAGCTTCTTTGGGTGCCTGGCCCTGTACCCCAGTGGCTGTTTGAGGGCAGATGAGCTGGGACAATAGAACTGGCTGCTACAGTCCATTCTTTTGAATTAATAATAAAATACTGCAATCCTACCCGTCTCAACTGCCAGCTTGGTTATAACACAGACTCCCTATCAGAGCCTGCTTCCTCCAGGTCCTGGCTACTGGTGCTGGGCAGCAGGAGCTCCTGCATGGCAAGCCTGGCACTGCACAGTCTTGTGGGTAACTAAATCTTGATGTAACATTTGAGTGCTCTTGAAGCTTGGGTATGTTCTTATTCACACTCCATAGTTATGGAGAACCTGGAGCAAATGGGAGGTTCAAGGACAGAAAGGGGCACACTGAACAGCCCTGGATCCAGAATCACCTTCCTGCCCCAGGAATTGACTTACTCTTTATGGCACTAGTAATTTACAGGAGAAGTGTTGTCAGGTTGAACCAGCCACTGATTTTCCCCAACCACTACTGTCCTACAATGCTAAGAGCTGTAAAGCTCTGCTGTGAGGTCCTTAAGTGGAAAGTGCCAGTCTTCTTATTAAAACTTAAACCATCATTTGATGGCAACATCACAGCACCAAAAGTCTCTTGAGTCTCACTTGCTGCCTTCCCCCATTCCAGCCTTTAAATGTGCTGGGGTCACCAAGAAAATGTGGAGATGTAATTAATTGAGTTGTGGGGACTTGAAGCTCTTAGCTTCAAGAACAGCCTCCTCATCCTGTTCACTTCTCCCTTCCCCTAAATTAAATCAACTACTCTCATGTTCTCTCTGCACTCTCCCTATCCCTCATTCTCATCTCCTCGCTACCCTGAGTCTCTGCCTCCCACTCACACTCTTCTTACTCATTCTCTCTCTGCATACCCCCTCTCTCCAGATGTGGATGGGCTCCCACAGATGATGCTCTCCTTATCCCAGGCTTGCAGGGCAGGGGTGGAACACAGCTGGAATAAGGTGACCATTTATTAACAAAAGCCAGGATACCCTCCCTCCACATCCTCCTGCACTCCGACTCTGATCTATACAGGCTGCTTAGGGTTTGTATCCCCCCCCCGCCCGCCCCCCCATGTTCTAGCTCCTCTCCCCCATCTCTGTTCTCTTCCCTGGGCTTTGTGGGGTTTATTTCTGTTCTCTCCACTCCTCACTTTTGCTGTCTCCCTGCAGTCTAACATGGACCTAGAAAGAGTCCTCTCCCCAACACCTGCCCCTCTCCATTACCCTAGCCCCTGCAGTCCTCCTCATCCTTCCACTTCTCTTATCCTCTTGTTGGAGCGAAGAGTGGCCCAAACCGCCCTGAGCCTGAAGCAGCAGCTCTCAACCCTTCCAGACTACTGTGCTCCTATCAAGAGTCTGATTTGCCCTGCATACCCCAACTTTCACCTCACTTAAAACCTACTTGCTTACAAAATCAGACAAAGTACAAGTTTCACAGCACACCATTACTGAACAATGGCTTACGTTCTCATTTTTACCACATAATCATGAAATAAATCAAGTGTACTTGCATTTCAGTGTATAGTACATAGAACCATATAAACAAGTCACTGTGATATTTTAGTTTGTACTGACGTCCCTAATGCTTGTCATGCAGGCTTTTGTAAAGACAGGCAAATAGCTAGATGACGCGATGTACCCCCAGGAGTATGGACAGATTTCCTGGCCTAGGGGATCCATAGAGCCACATCCAGGAGCACAGAAGCTGTTCATGGTCACCAAAGACTGTCAGGATTTTAGATGCTCCCAGAAGAACAACTGAGCCGCTCCCTCCCGTCCACCCCTCAACAAAAAAGGCAAGGGGAAAAGAACACCAGCCTGATAAATATCTCCCAACTCCAATCAACTGATTGTGACGGCTCCTCCCTCTCGCCCATCCCCTTTCTCTGTGCAACCCTGGTGCTCTCCTGGCCAGAGAACCCACTAGTACCAACCTCAAGAGATGAGAACTCATGAGTCAGGCCTGGTCTACACTACGCGTTTAAATCGATTTAAAGAGCGTTAAATCGATTTAACGCTATACCCGTCCACACTACAATGCCCTTTATATCGATATAAAGGGCTCTTTAAATCGATTTCTGTACTCCACC
>NC_133782.1:111675-129059 GCF_003597395.2 Chelonoidis abingdonii
AATTACTGTGCCTAGTGTGGCCGCATGAAATCGAATTTATAATATCAGTTTTATAAAACCGATTTTAGCTAATTCGATATTATCCCGTAGTGTAGACGTGGCCTCAGACCCAAAAACCACAAGATTTTTTTCAAAAGATTAGATTAGGTTTTTTTGGTCTGTCTTATTTTTTTAACACCCTCACCCCGGCGTACCTGGACACACATGTACATGTGTGCACATTCTTGCATGTTGCTCATTCCCCCAGATGTGTTGAGTATGGGGATTTTGGACACCTGATCCAGGAGCTCTCACCTCACAGCTGTCTGTTCCCTGACCAGCAACTAATCCTGCCCCCCCAATCAGTTCTACCTTGCAACCCCCCCAGTCCTCAACAGCCCGCAGCCTCACTTATTGCTTCTCTTGGGGATCTTCACCCCTTTCCCGCCCTCTTGGTGGGGGTAAGCAGTAGGGTGATCAGACAGCAAGTGTGAAAAATCAGGATGGGGATGGAGGGTAATAGAAGCCTATATAAGAAAACAGGGCTGCCCGGGGGGGGGGACAAGTGGGGCAATTTGCCCTGGGGCCCCACAGGGGCCCCCAGGAGAGTTTTTTGGGGCCCCTGGAGCGGGGTCCTTCACTTGCTCCGAGGGCCCCAAAAAACTCTCGTGGGGCCCGGGCCTCCGGAGCTTCTCCCACTCTGGGTCTTTGGCAGCAATTCAGTGGCAGCGGATCCTTCCGCTCCAGGACCCACCTCCAAAGTGCCCCGAAGACCCACAGCGGGGGGGTCCTTCCACTCTGGGAGCCGCCACTGAAGTGCCAGGTCTTCAGCGGCAATTCGGCAGCGGGGGGGTCCTTCTGCTCCAGGACCCGCTGCCGAAGTGCCCCAAAGACCTGCAGCAGGGGGTCCTTCCACCCCGGGACCCGCCACCGAAGTGCTGGGTCTTCAGTGTCAATTTGGTGGCGGCTGGCCCCCGCCGCCAAAGACCCCACACCCCCTGAATCCTCTGGGCAGCCCTGTAAGAAAAAGACCCAAAAATCAGGACTGTCCCTATAAAATTGGAACATCTGATCACTCTAGTAAGCAGGGTCCCTCACTTCCAGACTGCGGGGTGAAAGGGGGACAGCTCCAGGGGCTCTTCACCCTCTCTGCTCCTGGAGTGGGTACTGCAAGGAGGATAGGAACAGAGCTGTCCTGAGCTGCAAGGCTCTTTTTGCTCCCACTCCTGTGAGAATGGCTTCAGATTGCTGAGAGCAGGAGAGGGCAGAAGGGCCCTCCTGTATCCAATGCCAAAGTTCCCTGCTGCTGGGACAGGATGTCCACTTCTCCGTGGAAGTGTCTAACAGGACCATTGATAAGAAGGCTGTGCATCTGCTGGAGAAGCTTCATCTCCTTCTCAAAGATAACCAAGTTAAGCACTGTACCACATGCAACCACAATGCAGTCTGACCTAACAGGCACAGACACTCCAGCTCCAAGGACAGAAAACCATTTCCAGACTCTATCCTTCACTTGGAGAGAAGTATGTTTAGTTCCCAAATGTGTGAAGAGTTAACCGAATAACCAAGTGTCACCAGCTTGATTTACTGTTAGTGGGGGTCCATATGGGGATCCTATTCATATTACCGGGATGCAAATTCAAAGCCTAGCTGGGACCATGTAGCTATTAAAAAGACGGGGCCTGGGTAGTCTTGAACACTACAATCCCAGGCTGAGACTAGACTGAACTCATCATAATCATTTGTTCCAGCCTCGGTGCCTGATGCACAGTCCAAGAGGGCACTGGGAGAAAGTCATCTGCTGAGGCAGACAGCATGCTGAAGGATGAAGCCTCCCCCAGTACGTACTTTGGACAGGAGGAGATCAGCATTTGCAAAGCCCAGCTCACTATTGAGGTAAAAGGATTGGCCAGTCACTCTGTTACTGCAACAGCAAGAACACACTGACTCCCATGGCCACAAGCAGAAGCAGTTTTGTTGGTCTGAGAGGCTCAGAGGTGATCTTTTCCACCATGGAACTAAACTAAGGGACCTCTGGATGTGTGTTGAGAGAGAATCGGCTAGGCCGCATTGCCATGTACAACCTTTCCAGAAAGCCCGTTCTAACCTCCTCCACCCCTAGAAGCCTCTCACTTATTCTTTAACTCCAGATCATTTACTTCTCTTCGCCACTCCCAAAGAGTGCAGTGCATTACCAGACAACCATAGCACAGATTGGCTTCCTAGTCCTTTGGCGGAGTGTGTAATGGCAGTCACAGACAGGACTGATTTATAGAGACAGGAGGAACGGCTAAGGGCAAACTGACTCTCCCTGAGCAGAGCAACTTATTCTACAATAGGCACAACCCAGAGCTAGAGACCATTGCACTGAAGACAGGCTGCATTTCTTATTGCTTTATAGCCCCCAAGAGTGAACAGGCTACAAGGCTGGCATTACTGGCAATGCGAGGCAGGGAAGACCAGGCAGAAACCACTGTAGTTGAAAGTCCATCACCTGTTTTTTTTTTTTGTTGTTGTTTTTTTTAACTAAGAATTGATGTCTTGGATTCCACTAATATCACAGGAAAGAGACAAGCTAAGGAAGAAAAATTGCAACAAATGTTTAATACAGAAAGACAAACTCAGTACATGGCATTTGGGAAAAGCCTCAGCCCCACTGACAGAGCAGTGGAAGAGGAACCACATATGGGTAACACTAAAGCATCACTGGGGGCATGGAGATGAAACAGATACATGTCATCAAAAGATGGAGGAGATGTTTACTGCATTAAGCTGTGCATGTTCTCTCTGAGGAACTGGAAGGAGCTGTTTTTCAGCATGGGACAGGGACCAAGTTCCAGCTGCTTGGACAACTGAGTTAAACTGTTTGTTCAGCCAAGGCTTGTAAGTAATGCTTACAGGGGCATTTCAAGCCATCTCTCAGAGGCAGCTGTGTGGGTGTTCGCAATGGCCAGCAGTAGAGCAAATCCCTCCTGCTTCTCTGCTGGGGTAAGAGAGAAGCTTACTTCCTTGGTTTGCAGAAAGCTCCCATCCTAGGAGTGCAAGAGGCTCTCTCCCCCACATGGCTAGGTATTAATTTGTCTCACACAGTGCTACATTCCTTGGGGTATAGTGTAACTACATACCCACCTCTACAAGACAGTGGTCTTAGCTCTGCTGGTGGCAGTGCCCTTGGCCCAGCTGCCAGATTTTCCAGCTCTTCAGAGGCCCCTGTAACCAGTTTCATCTCGAGTTCAACCAAAAGGAGAGAAATACAGAGGAAGAAAGCAAACCATAACTGAGCTCCTTATAAGTGTCCGTGTCTTTATTGGGCTGATTTGGTCTTGGAAGAGGTCTTTACACAGCCACAGGCAGTTCAGAAAACCATAGAGCCCTCCTAAAGCATGTGGTGGAATCATCCTCCTCTTGCCCTTTTTCCAAAAGGTTTTTACTAAATGTCTATCTCTGGCTTTGCAGATAATCCCCAAACATGAATGGGAGATCCCAAGAAGTGGGGGACAGGTTACAGGTACATCCTTGAGAGTTTTCACTCCTTTTGCCTTAACTTCCCCTCCCTTACAGCCCTCAGTCCTTCCCCAATGCTCTGATATCAGAACTCTGTCCCTTTCTTCTTACTCCATATTGGTGCCTGTCAAATGCATCTCCAGACCCCGAGAACTATGAGCAAAGCAAATAACTGCACTGCCTAGATTGTCTCCTCCTGCATAGCAGATTGGGCTCTGTACAGCCTGGCAGCATGCTGCGCTTACCCATCCCCTTTCACCCCACCCAGACAGGGCCCGGAAGACTCATCGTGCATCTTGACTGTAGCCAGAATCTGAAGGGCTACAGAAGCATCAACACTGTGGCTGCTAGATCCCAGCGTACAGCAGGTGCTACTACCCTGAGCTCCGGCCCCAAGGTGGGTTCGCTCCAGGGAGGGGAGTTTATGTTGGATGGTGGAGCTACACAGGAGTCAGCAACATTCACTCTAATTCAAGGCACATTTAAGCCATGTTAAATGTTGTCTTATTACATTTGCAGCCTAATACCCATCTAGCCCAACATTCCCTGAGTCCAGGCAAAACCATCCCAGCTAGGCACTGATTTCTCACTGTACCTTCATACTATGCCCATCCCCATGGCATCAGGGTGCCTCAGCTATCAAGGAGAAAAAAAGAGCATCAGCCTGGGATTTTAAGGGGAAGATTCTGCATCTCCCTAGAACTGCACTCTAGTGCTCACAGGGCTAGGGAGTTGTTGAACTAGCAGATAACAAATTCCTCTATTCCTTTCCCATGATTCAGAGGGAAGCGAGGGCATCACTCCATACATTCTCAGGCTGGCAGCAGAAAATGTACCCTTCATGAGTCCAGTCCAGCCTCATGAAGGTAGAAAAAACCCTTCCTCCTTCACAGAACAAAGCCACCATGTGAACCTAGTGACATTTTATTGTCCTTTCTGCCCTGTAGGGCAGCCCTAGAGCCAAGTCCAAGGGGGCAAGACACATTTACAAGATCAAGATGCAGCTTCTCATTGTCCCAGGAAACAAATCAAGGGTGGCAGTGTTGGCAATTGCCAGAGAAGACCAGCAAGTCACACTTTGCATTTGCAAAGTTCTTCCAGGTTGAAAAAGCTCTTCCCTCAAACACCAACCCCACTGTTCTCCCTATATTCAGGCAATGACCAGATGCACCAGAAAGGCAGCTGTTAAGAGACCCTGGCCGCAGAAGCATTAAAGTTCACTCTGCGTGAAGTCCTTAATTTTGTCCATGTTGTGATCTACTGCACCAGTGAGAAACTGAACCCAGCCTTCCTCTGATGGGGGACACACATGGCTTCCCCTGCAGAAAAGGGAGAGGCATTAGAATGACTTTGAGGTACTGTATATCTAGGCACCTCCAGACTACAGAGTGCCAGGTACCACAAGACTATGTCACGAAGAGCTAGACTACCACAGGATTATAAAGGAAAAGTCTTTGCAGCCTCAGAGTGCCCTTGTCATGGAGGGAGCTATCTGTACCTTCTGCCTACCCCCAGCAGGGAGAAGTCTTTTGACAACACCCTACATACACACCCACCCTTTGCCTCACCAATCTGGCAGGTTTAGCTTGGATATCAGGAAAAACTTCCTAACTATCAGGGTGGTTAAGGACTAGAATAAATTGCCTAGGGAGGTTGTGGAATCTCCATCATTGGAGATTTTTAAGAGTGGGTTAGACAAACACCGGCAGGGATGGTCTAGACAATACTTAGTCCTGCCATGAGTGCAGGGGACTGGACTAGATGACCTCTCGAGGTCCCTTCCAGTTCTATGATTCTTTGTTGCATGCTGGTTTCTGCGTGTGTGGCGGTGGGAGAGAGTATGGGGAAAACAATCTGTCACCTCTACCCTCACCATGCTCACTCCTCACTGATTTCCAACAATCTATGCACCCGCCTTCCCATCTAGTGCCCTGCATCCCCACCCCCTACAGGGAGGGGTCTCTGCCACACTTTATATCCACAATTCAAGAAGGATATTGATAAATTGGACATGGTTCAGAGAAAAGCCAAGAGAATAATTAAAGGATTAGAAAACATGCCTCGTACTGACTGAGCTCCTTCAGTCTTCCTTTAGCTTACCAAAAAGGCAAAAGGGTGACTTGATCTGTCTGTAAGTAAGTACCAACATGGGAAGCAAATATTTAATAATGGGTTCTCTAGTCTAGTAAAGGTATAACATGAGCCAATGGTTGGATGTTGAAGCTAGACAAATTCAGACTGGAAATATGGTATAAATTAACAATGGGGATAATTAACCATTGGAACAATTTATCCAGGGTTGGGGTGGATTCTCCATCGCTGTCTATTTTTGTTTTCAGGGTCTGGTCTAGTTCAAAAGGAATTATTGTGGGGCAGATCTCTGGCCACTGTTATACAGAACGTCAGACTAGATTATCACAATGGACCCTTCTGGTCTTCGACTCTATGAAGCCCCCATATCATCTCTCCCCACAGCCATCGGTCCCTTTGTTGCAATCAGGGACTCCCAAAGGTACACATTTGCTCTCCACACACCTTCTGAGGAGCCCAGGCTGAGTCACCTCTGGCACAGCTTCTCTAACAACATCCAGAAAGAGGGCAACTATAACCCCCTCTCGCCCCTCCCCCTCCCAAAACACACTGAGCTCAGGAAGGCCCACATGCCATACTCACTTTGTAATTTCTAGGACTTTCTTTAATATAGAGGCCAGTTTGGCAGCCTAAAAGGAAGCAAAAGGGAAAACAATTGAGCCAATGTGGCAAGCACAGTCCCAGCACTGCTGTGGGGAGTCGAGGACACATGCAGGAATCCTCTATCGTAGGAGACATCCTAGCATAGCCAGGGGTAGGAAGAGACACCTCTATACCCAGCATGAGAGGTGACCATCTAAAGCTGTTGTGGGGAGCTACCCCCCGCCTAGTGCTGCCATGGAGGAGAAGCTACTCCCCACAACAGAGGTAGCTATGGGTCTCTGCTCCCTCAGGCAGTGGCATCCAGGCACCTCTATGGGTCACACAGCTATGACAGGATGGCAGTATCAGCACACACCATGTACTCTCTCCTTCCTGGTGGGCTCAAGACTTTGTGAGAGAAGGAAGAGAACAGCACGGACAAACTTACTTAGGAAGCCAAGTGGGTGTGACCCAACAGAAAACAGACAGTCTTCATACCCAACAACTTGCCACTGGGCCAGGGGACAATTACCAACTGCCCTTAGAGACACTAGCTCCCACTTTTATTTCCCCTGTTCCCTGCAGGAGCCAGGCTGATGCCCTTTGCTCATGAGCTGGGGAGTGGTAGGTACTTACATTGAGTCGCACAGCCAGCTGGTTCATGGGTGGATACATGCTCAGTGCCAGTTCATCAACACTAGGGCAGAAGACAGATTTCAGTATGAGAGGGGGGCCTAGCAGTCAGCCCAGCCAGTGGATGGGTAAAGGCTACGCCTGCCACCAAACACATTAACTGTGGGAGCGAGTCAGGCTCTGCACAGCTCAGCAGGAAACCAACATCAGCTGTAACTAGCAAATAGAGTCTCATTTCTGTCTCAGTCCTCAGTGACCACCCATCCCCCATCACAACTATCCCTGGCCCAGTCATAGCAACTCTCCTACAGACTATTCCAGGCCCCCACTCTCACAAGGGCCCCATTCCCCTCATGAGTGCAAAAGGAAACCCTTGCATAATGCAGTTCCCTGACCTAGCCAGCCTACAAGGACTGCCCTAGCATAGATAGCATTGAGAGGGGAAAGAGACTGACTCACCTCGGGCTGATCTCATTGGTGATGTCTGCAAGATCATCTAGCTGAGCCACATGTTCTGGGGTGTCTGCTTTGCCATGAACCTTCACTGCACCCAAGAGCTTCTTCAGGCAGGCTTTGGAGGCCTTCATCAGCCCCATGCAGGGGCCAAGTAGCTTTCGGTCAGCCTCAGACCAGTACGTGTCCCTATTGCCCCGAGAGCCTAGCTCCTCATCCTCCATGATGTCACTGTAGGGGTCCTGATCTTCCCCCTGAGCCTGAGGACACATATATTGGAAAGCAAGAGCCCCCACCACCTGTCCCCATAGTGCCCCTGAGGGAAGGGGTAAGTACTACATAGAGTCTGCTTAAGTAGTTTGCAGGGTTTCCCTGCAATGTCTTCAGGACTGGAGTCAGACACCTGAGACCTTTTCTCCTTCGGGAATTGGCTTAAAAAAAAAAAATCAACTCCTCAGACATACCTGGCCACTGATCAGCAACAGCCTAGCAGGCAGTCCCTGCTCCAACCCTACACCAGCAAACAAACCCATGCGAAGAAAAAACAAGGCACTGGTTTCACAGAAGCCACATATTAAGTAGCGGAATTAGGCTGAGATTTGGACACTCAACAAGATCCATGCATTGCATGACTCTGGTTTGTGTCAAAAATCAAGATATAGGAGCCATGACCACCTGGATAAATGTCATGGATTTACAGGATATGTGCTACACCCCAGCTTTTAAACAGTCTCTTGTTGGTATTCCTTCAGCATGACAGACCCTCAGGGGGTCCTTCCTGTCCACAGGGGTAGGCCATACAGCCTCAACACTCCTGAGACTCAGTATCTGGGCTCCAACATTCCAGTTTCACAATGTGAGCTCTGCCCAGGAAGTTCACTGCAAAAGACTCCTGTCAAAGACTTGTTACCCTCTTCAGAGATCCATGCACTACACTTGCAGTGACATTAGGCAGCCTTTATAAAAACAGAGTATGGCTTTTAGTCAATTGAAACACAGCATCAGGAAGTCCTTAGATTACACAGAGAGGCACACGTGAAGACACAGTCCACACCGGACAAAGCCCTTTCTAGGAACCATCTTGGTTTTCTCTCTCTCTCTCTCTTTGTGCCCCTCTCAAGCCAGCTCTTATCCTAGTCTCCTGTCACTTGTCTTCTGCCTGCAAACTATGCTGAGTTTACATGTTTTCCCATGGATAGGTGTCAATTGTTCAGCCCTGGGGGGTTCCCATTGTCCTTCCAGACTCTCCATTGATATGGGTCCGTTTCAGCCAGTCTCTAAGGACCCAATCATACTAAACCAGACAGTTAGGTGATACACACATCTGCTTTGCTTCAGGAGCATTTTAACCCTTTGTCACACTGGGTAACAATCAATAATCAAGTAAGTCATTGCCATGTATATCAGTCATAAAAAATGTTTCAGAATTCCCAGTTCATCACAGTAGAAAACCACGGCTCAGTTTCACTACAGCATCACTGCAGGAAACCCCCCAACAGTGGGCTCTGTCCCCAGCAAAAATAAAGGGACTTCCTCACCTGCTCCATTTCCTCCACCGCATCCCTGACCACACCCACATAGGTGGACATGGCTGACAGGACTGCTGCCTGGTTATCTGCACATATAAGTCAAAGAGAGAAGGATGAAAGGGAACTGTATGGATCTTACCAGCTCCCCAGCATCCACCACACTCCTCTGGGTCACTGGATCAGTCACTTCCACAGAACTGCAGGGTCACCATGCAGGTGACCCCACCTGGCTCCTGAGCTTGTAATGGGCTCTAGGAACGGCATCATTTCTGCTGCAGGAGCTAGGCTCCAAGATACCAGCTGTAGTGTTCCCCTTTAGTAGGTTCAGGGACTGTCGATTTCTGAAGTCCACTCCTTGGATCCATGTCACTCACCTTGTGGCAGATGGGAAATCTGCTCACATGCCTCCCATATGCTACCAGTTGATATAAGCTGCTCCTGAGACAAACTGAAAAAGAAGAGAGTCCCTCAGGGTGCTGGAACCTATAAACTTTGACAAAGGGATACCCTGTACTTAGCAAGAGGCAGGAAATATGGAGCTCCAAGAATCAGGCCAAGAATCTGTGCTGAGGACAACCTACTCCAAATTGCATGAGTTGCCCGGCAACACAAATATTCCCCCCACCTCCTTCACAAGAGTCCTACCTCTCCCAGGCCCCCCTCCCTGTCACACACAGAGCTACATTTAATCCTCTGTGCAGGGGGGCACGCTCCCAGTTGGTTACTGTTTTGGGATGAGAGGGTATGCATGGGGTTTTCATTTTCTTTCCCCATTTACTTAACCTAGCAGCATTTAACGGGGGCACTGCTGGGTAAGTGTTACCTCTGCAGTGAAGTACTGAGAATCACGTCTGTGAGCTGGATCATTCCTTCCAACACCTCGGCAGCGGCATCTCGCACCATCTTCCGCAGAGTGGTACCTAGATGAGATTGAGCAAGGAATGATGCAGCCTGATACTATCACAGTGAAAGGCAGCTTGTCCCTCCTCCAAACACAGACAAGGTCAAACAGGCAGCTGCTCCTACGCTCTCTCACACACATACACACAGATGTGCCTTCTGTATAAAGGCCCAAGCACCTCTGCCTCCTAAATGAGTCTTCTGCTCCCCATCCTCACTTTCCTATAGCACTTTTGAACAAGGATCTCAACACACTTAAACAAGAATTAAGATGCACTGCTCCCTATATCAGCCCAATTTATAGATAGAGAACCTGAGGCACAGCAAAAGGGGATTGAAATACTCAAGGCCATACTGCACGTCTGTAACAGTGCTGAGGATGGGAGTCCCTTTGCCTTTGCCTGCCACAACTTGCTCCCATGTGAATGTCAACTTTCCTTTCTGAGGGGAAGGAGAAGTGGCACAAACCTGCACTCACTGCCTCACCTTGGTCCTTGGGAAGCCAGTAATACACTGTGGCTGCTGCCAGGACAGCATTCTGGACACCATCGCTCAGTTTCTGACAGTCCTGAAAACAGTGGATAAAAAGGATCAGGAATAAAAGGGGTGACAGAGCAATCCCATTAAAATCCACCAGCTCCATCTGAAGGCAGTTCACTTTCTTACACACTGTTGTTCTCAGCTGGAGACTCTGTCAATTGGAGGACAGGCAAGAAGCCAGCTGGGGATAATGGGGGAAGAAGGTGAAGGACCAGAGTCCAACACACTTAAAATTATTTTGAAATGTAACAATAGAGTAAGGACCAGCCTGGTGCTCAGCTGTCTAATGCCACATCATACTCTAGGCATCAGATTGCCTTGGGGTGGGCAGAAGACTTTCGCATATTGGTAAATTGGTATGGTCAACTTGGGGGTGGGGGAGGAGAGCTTGTACTATTGTCTTGAACTATGTGGCTCTTTTCTCATAAATACCTGAGTTGAAACCTTCCACAGCCAATGAGCTGCTCCCTCAGCTCTGACAATTCTCTATGCACCAAGACTGGGAAGTCGTGCCATTCTAAAGAAGAGTGAAAGGGTGCAACTACATCCCACAAACGTCAATGATAAGAACCATTTGTTTTATTTTTTAACCCAAACTAACTTTGTCCTAGTTCAAGGGAGCAAGACACAGGAAGGGACTGCAATGTGGGAGAAACCTTGAGATTCTCCTTGACATGGGGCATGCACCCACCTCTGCAGAAGGCAGCGGAGGCCTTGAGAATGCCAGACTCAACTTCGTAGCTTCCTGGGATGTCGCTTTGAACGTCTGACCTAGAGAACAATTCAGTGGAGTCAGGCCATTAGGTACTGTCTCAGGCAAAGGGGGAGATACCAGGCGACAGTCAGTCGTACAGCCCCTTTTCCTCCATCTGCTCCATTTGTTAGATGAAGCCTACAGCAGTTCCCAGTTAGGAAACTCAGCTTAAGGAGACATGGCGGCAATTCAGAGGAACACAAACTGTTGAACTGATCAGACGAAGCTCCATCTAGCCCAGTCTCCTGTCTCCAGTGGGATCAACTACTTTACAAGAAGGGGTAAGAAACTCTATAATGTTTGTAAGGATACTTACGAAATTAAAGAATTAAAGAAAATAATATATTTGCTAGTAAGTAAGAAAATGACTTACTCAACAAATAAATGAAGAGTGTGAAAATAATAAGCTATGAGACTAGAACGTAGAATGGGAAAAATATACTGTTCAAAAAGTAACTAAAACAATAAAAACTACAGTAATGTGACAAAAAAATGTCTTAAAAGAAACAATAGCAAACCTTCCTACTGTTCTGTTGGTAAGCAAGGAGGGGAAGTAAGCAAGGAAGGAATGCAGCAGTGATAAACTGCTTCAGCCTGGGTGTTTGCTAAAACTAGCAAGTTAGCTGAAGGGTATAAGGAGAGCCATGAATCTGAACGTTCTTTATCAGATCTGATCCAATCATGCTGAGGAGAACCAGGGAGAGAGGAATATTCTCTGATCTGATCCATCTTTGAGTATAATTGATCCTAAGATTATGGATGTGTGTTGTTGTATTGGATGTCACAAACTACTTATTATTTAGGCATTTTAACTATATTTAAAGAAATTGTGTATATACCATTTGGGCTTTGGACTTAATAAAATAATGTCTGGTTAGTTAATGTCTGGTGGTGCCCTGTATTATCAATGTTTATAAATCATAGTTCAAACAATGTTGAATCTTCTTTTAAATCCTACCAGGTGCTTTTCCTGAGTGAATTCCACACATAGAGTTATGCACTATACAAAAAAAGTCTCTCTCTTCAGTTTTAAATGTGTTGCCTTTCATTACTGAGCATCCCTTATTCAGAAAGTGTGGGTAGGAGCACCTAATTCACCTTCTCGAACCCAATTCGTTGTTTGGAACACGTTTATCAGGTCCCCTCTTATATATTTCCATAACTAAACAGTCCTATTACTTTAATTCATTTCATATGGCAATCTCTCCGGGTCATTCTTGCCACCTATCTTTGAATCCCCTCTATTGCTTTGCTGCTATACCTCTTTAGAGATGGGGTGACTAGCACTGACACAGTACTGCTCAGGAAGCACCATATGTTCAGTCTCATTTTTTGTGTCATCCCGTGTGGGTTCCAACTTTTTGTTTATCTTTTCTGACCACCGATACAGACTGTACAGAGCTTTTTATGGAGCTGTCCAAAACGAGGCCCACATCTTTTTCCTGACTAGCCACAGTTCACTTGAAATCTGATTTATTATTCCTTAAAACATGCATAACATTGTCCTTGTCAAAAAGAACAGGAGTACTTGTGGCACCTTAGAGACTAACAAATTTATTTCAGCATGAGCTTTCGTGAGCTACAGCTCACTTCTTCGGATGCATAGAATGCAACACAGAGACAGGACACACACCTTTTATGGGTCATCTTAATGATCACTTCAAAAGGCTTTTTTTTCTCCTGCTGACGATAGCTCTTCTCAATTGATTAGACTCTTCCTGTTGGTATGCATACTTCCACCTTTTCATCTTCTCTGTATGTATAATATCTCCAGACCGTGTATTCCATTCTATGCATCCGAAGAAGTGAGCTGTAGCTCACGAAAGCTCATGCTGAAATAAATTTGTTAGTCTCTAAGGTGCCACAAGTACTCCTGTTCTTTTTGCAGATACAGACTAACACAGCTGCTACTCTGAAAATTGTCCTTGTCAACACTGACTTTTCTTGTTATCGTACTACCAATTACCCAGTGTTACCCATTCACTTAGCTTTGTTAGAGCCTACTGAAGTCATTCAAAGTCTTTTCTGATCTTGCCTAATCTACAAATTTTGCCACCATACTGCTCACTCCCTTTTTCAGATCATTTAAAAAAAATTATATATATCTATATCTATATCTCTCAACTACCATTCCTAGTACTGAACCTTGGGGCACCCGTTGCTACTCTTCTCGTCTCTTAGCCATTGTTCAGTCCATGACAGTACTTTCCCTCTCACTCTATGATTACGTTGTTCATTTAAAAGCTTCATGAGGGATTTTGGCAAAGGATTTTCAAAGATATAACTTGTTTACTGGTTTTTACCTATTACTGAGGTAATGAACATTTACCTAGCGTGTCCCAGAAGCGCTGCTGCTCGAAGGTCTCGTTGCTCTCCCGCGACTCCCCTTCTGCAAAGACACCAGCGCAGCATCTCAGAAAGGCGCCGGAGCCCGCCGCCCACCTCCGCGACTCCCGGGCCACGGCGCCCCGCCCCAGGTCCCCCGGAGCCGCCAAGCCCGGCCAGAGGCTCCCCTCCCGCGACCCCTGAATACCGCCGCGCGGCCGCACCTCGGATCCGAGACAGCGCCGCCCGCAGCGCTTCGCGGAGGTACCGCAGCGGCTCCAGCGCCCGCGCCGGCCCCACAGCCCCCGGCTCCGGCTCCATCCGCTCCGTCACAGCTGGCGCTGCGCTCGCTCAAGCGATCTGCGCATGCTCACGAGCCACGCAGGAAGACAGCGCCCTCGCTCGCCGCCTGCTCCAAAGGGCACGCGGCGCAGTATTACGGCAGCGGGTTAAAAGGGCTGCACGGGGACGGAGCCCGAGGGCCCAAAAGTTGGCAAAAATCGGCCGAGAACTGAAGTGGGTGACGGTCCGGACACCATGACTTCCTGCCTCGCACGGACCCCAGTCGGTACTGCACCAGCACGACTTCCGCTCTCACCCGGAACCCCGACGAGAAGGGCCGAGACCGTTTCCGCGCTTGCCAAAGCCGCTTAAAACAAGCCAACTTGCCTTGTAATTTCTGAGAGTTGCTTGTTGCTTCTGATTTTCGGCTTCCTGCTTTAAGTGGCCTATTGATTGTTGCTTGTTTTGGCTTCCAACGGAGCGGCTGCGCTTTTTTAATCATTTCCCACCAGAGCGCATGATTGGCTGCCAGTTGCAGGAGCCCTCTGATTAAAGAAAGGATCTGGAGACTGACAGTCCGCAGGGCCAATGGAAAGAGGCCAACACTCCAGGCCAGCCTCATTGACAGGGCCTACAGGCCAGTGAGGGAAGTGATTCAGGGAACCAAGCCCCCAGAAATGGGAGGACCCACTCTTAGGCCTGGTCCACACTATGCGTTTAAACTGATTTTAGCAGCATTAAACCAATTTAACGGCGCACCCATCCACACTATATCGATATAAAGGAGGTTTTAAATTGGTTTCTGTACTCCTGCCCAACGAGAGAAGTAGCGCTAAAATCAGTATTACCATATCAGATTAGGATTAGTGTGGCTGCAAATCCACAGTATGGGCCTCCAGGCGGTATCCCACAGTGCACCACCGTGACCACTCTGGACAGCAATCTTGTTAGGCCTGAATAAAGATATAGCAGACAAAACCAGGTATGCCAACCTCACCAAAGTCAGGCTAACAGATTTTTGGGTAATTCCTGAGTGGAAAATGCTGAAAAAGCAGCATGTCTCACAAAGCGCTGGGAAAAAGTGAGATAAGAGAGAAGCTGCATTCTTGGCATAGTGCCAGATGTGCTGTGTTAGGAGCAGCCCCTTTGAAGAACTGATAAGAACTCTAGCTTCCCCGTCTCCTCGTTTTCACTCCCTGGTTTTGTTCTTTGTATGTTTTTAACTCCCCTACATTTCTAACTTTAGGTATGTATGTATACTAAAGGTGTCTAGTTTCTAGTTGTTAAATGAAGGGGGCGGGTTGCTCAAGTGAATAATTTGACACGGAAGTCTATATAGGCTTATACTAAGATGTAAAGGGGGGGGGCTGGTTCTCTCTGGAGACGAGCTGCTCTCTATTGATGCGTGCACTTGTCAATAAAGAGCTTTTGATCAACAGTGCCTGATGGATGGCAAAAATCATTGTCTGCGTGGTGGTTCTTGGGTATAATGTTCGCCACTCTATTCCTTCCTTCTGGGAAAACAACGGCGGACAGTCATTTTCGCACCCTTTTTCCCTGGATTTGCCCTGGCAGACGCCATTAGCTGCATACCTATGGAGGCCCATTCAGCTTTTTTTTTTTTTTTTTTTTTACTGTCACTGGATGTGTACTTGGATGCCACTGACAGATGGCGTTACTGAACGCTACACAGCAGCTATTCGATTTTGCTTTTGCATGATAGCAGAGACGGTTATCAGTCGTTCTGTACTTGTTCTGCTGCCATTGTAATATTGGCAATAATGGATTGACAACGGTTATTGTTCATTCTCTGTACTGTCTTCTGCTTTATCATGGTTGCCCCTGGCTGGAGGTTGGCGGAGCACAAAAAGGCAAAAATTGGGAATGACTCCCTGAGTCAATCCCTCCTTTATGGTATCTTAAAAATAGTCAGTCTCTCCTAGGAATAAGCCAAGTGTTATCTTAGGGAGAAACCAGTGTATGAAGAGCATCATGTTGTTCCATGTCAGATTCCCACAGAACAAGTGACGAGCTGCATGCCATTCACGGGTTGCCCCTGCAACTAACCCGACCCGTTGTCTTCCCTCTTCCCCAAACCTTCCTGAGCTACCGTGGCAGTGTCCCCTCCCCGATTTGTGTCATTGATAATTATAAATGAATGTTAGGAATTAAGAAACAGTGGATTTGGTAGGTGAGATAAAATGAGGGGGAGGCTGCCTCCTGCTGCGTTATGACAGCCAGGGGAGAACATTTAAAACGGTGCGGGTTAGAGAGCCCAGCATCCGCTTTGCTATGATAGTCCAGGCAGTACAGAATCTTTTCTTTTCACATGTGAAGGGAGGGCTTGATGGAGCTCTAGCCCCAGTTGCTATGTATGAGGATGTGTTACCAGGCTTTCTGTACCGTCTACTGGAATTGACCAGGAATTCATTCCTATTTTTACCCAGGCCACCCCCGGCCAGCCTTCAACTGAGGGCCAGCCAGGAGCACTCATGGGCTGATGGTGACAACGGATGCAGTCATATTGTACCATTCTGCCACCGGGGAGGGGAGAGAGCCGGATTACTGCTCTCACTGGCTTGCAGCATCGGTTCTACCACCAGCATTCATCTTCTCTCTTTTTCAACAGTGCCTGATGGATGGCAAAAATCATTGTCTGCGTGGTGGTTCTTGGGTATAATGTTCGCCACTCTATTCCTTCCTTCTGGGAAAACAACGGCGGACAGTCATTTTCGCACCCTTTTTCCCTGGATTTGCCCTGGCAGACGCCATTAGCTGCATACCTATGGAGGCCCATTCAGCTTTTTTTTTTTTTTTTTTTTTACTGTCACTGGATGTGTACTTGGATGCCACTGACAGATGGCGTTACTGAACGCTACACAGCAGCTATTCGATTTTGCTTTTGCATGATAGCAGAGACGGTTATCAGTCGTTCTGTACTTGTTCTGCTGCCATTGTAATATTGGCAATAATGGATTGACAACGGTTATTGTTCATTCTCTGTACTGTCTTCTGCTTTATCATGGTTGCCCCTGGCTGGAGGTTGGCGGAGCACAAAAAGGCAAAAATTGGGAATGACTCCCTGAGTCAATCCCTCCTTTATGGTATCTTAAAAATAGTCAGTCTCTCCTAGGAATAAGCCAAGTGTTATCTTAGGGAGAAACCAGTGTATGAAGAGCATCATGTTGTTCCATGTCAGATTCCCACAGAACAAGTGACGAGCTGCATGCCATTCACGGGTTGCCCCTGCAACTAACCCGACCCGTTGTCTTCCCTCTTCCCCAAACCTTCCTGAGCTACCGTGGCAGTGTCCCCTCCCCGATTTGTGTCATTGATAATTATAAATGAATGTTAGGAATTAAGAAACAGTGGATTTGGTAGGTGAGATAAAATGAGGGGGAGGCTGCCTCCTGCTGCGTTATGACAGCCAGGGGAGAACATTTAAAACGGTGCGGGTTAGAGAGCCCAGCATCCGCTTTGCTATGATAGTCCAGGCAGTACAGAATCTTTTCTTTTCACATGTGAAGGGAGGGCTTGATGGAGCTCTAGCCCCAGTTGCTATGTATGAGGATGTGTTACCAGGCTTTCTGTACCGTCTACTGGAATTGACCAGGAATTCATTCCTATTTTTACCCAGGCCACCCCCGGCCAGCCTTCAACTGAGGGCCAGCCAGGAGCACTCATGGGCTGATGGTGACAACGGATGCAGTCATATTGTACCATTCTGCCACCGGGGAGGGGAGAGAGCCGGATTACTGCTCTCACTGGCTTGCAGCATCGGTTCTACCACCAGCATTCATCTTCTCTCTTTT
>NC_133782.1:129084-163934 GCF_003597395.2 Chelonoidis abingdonii
CTGGGATCTCAACCCAGAATTCCAAGGGGCGGGGGAGACTGCAGGAACTATAGGATAGCTACAGAATAGCTACCCACAGTGCAACACTCCCGAAATCGACGCTAGCCTCGGACCATGGACGCACACCACCAAATTAATGTGTTTAGTGTGGCCGCGTGCACTCAACTTTATACAGTCTGTTTTACAAAACCAGTTTATGTAAAATCGGACTAATCCCATAGTGTAGATGTACCCTTACTCCAGCCACTTTGTTTCCAAACAACCCATAGTGAAGTGTGAGGTCAGGGGGGGTCGCCCTTCCGGGGTGGTGCGCTGGGTCAATCGTGAGCCCGGGAGGGAGCGGACACCTTACAGCGAAACACCTCTGGACAGGACCAGCACCGGACCCACTATGGAAACTTGCTAATCCCTACAAGGAGGCACTGGGGCAGCTATGAAGCAACGAGGTGGTCTGCAGACCTGGTGGCGCTCCTCCCCTGCAACCCGGCCTGAGAGAGGGACACGCTGGCTCTTTTCTTAGCATGCCCCAGCCCCGGCCCCCAGAGAGCTAAGGATGTGTTCAACCCGGAGCCATCTCCCTCCCCGTCCCAGCAGCTGCCTCTAGAGAGCTGCTTACTGGCACAGCTGGCAGCGCACCGCTGGGCTGGGCGAGACACACAGGGCCTGCACAGGGAAGATAACAGACAGCAGTGTTGTTGGGGGAGACAGAGCCCTACCCTTAGGGTGGGGGACAGACAGCAGCCTGAGGAAGAACCCAATAAAATAAATATTTAAATGACTATGAATAAAATTTATTGGGCTATAAAAAGATTTCAGGTTAAACAATCAGTGCAATGAGCAATAGCCAGAGCTACTGCAGGGGCTGATGCCACCATAGACTGGTGCCCGCCAGCCTTGGAAGTGCATGAGGCCCCATGCAGGCTTCACGCTAAACCGGGTGAATTTTTTTGTTTCTTTCTATTTCATTGAGTTGCTTGATTCCACAGATAAAGTGCCAATAGGAAATGGGACTAATTCTAGCAACAAACACCAGCAAGTGTTAATCACAGGAAACCCAATTTGCCAAGCAGAGCCAGTGAACACCAGCTGGCTACTCCACACGCTATGCAGCTTGGCAGTAGGGAAGGAGGGGCATTCATAGGGTTAAAAGGTTATCTGAGGGAGATGGGGCTCTTCTATATCAGCCTGCGAAGGTCCTCAAAATTCAGCATGTTATTTGCAGTTTCTGACCAGGCTGCATGAGTTGCCCCATCCATTTCAGGGGCCAGACGGTTGCTGTGCTCTAGAGTGTGGTCTGCACCCCCAATAACTGCCTTACACTCTGGGCACTTGCTCCTCTCCATTGCCCCACCGCAATCACCAATCACATAAATGTGGCCATTGGGGCACTTGAACCAGTGACCTTGTGGATAGCCAAAGGCACTAACAATCTGCACTCGCTCCTCCTCAGAGATTCCCAAGCCAGACTCTGGCAGAGCTGTCTTTAGTTCTTCCATTTTCATCTTCACCACCTTTTCATCCTCTTGGGTGAACTTCTTTGTTCCCTCTAGGATCTGCCGCAGAGTGGCAATTTCTCTTGAGATAGAAGTATTCATCTTTGCAGTTGCTGTTTTGCATCTGGCCAGAAAACTCACCAGGTATGTAAGCCTCTGAATCTCACTCTGGAGGTCAAAGAGCTCCTGACCAGTGAAGCTTAGCCGGGGCTTGTCCAACCACTCCTGAATTTCAGCCAGTCGCCTCCTCAGTCCTTCCTTCTCGCTCACATCAAGCTTGTTCAGGGAGCTCATCAGCTCACCCAGGCGCCCATAGAAGCCAATCAGGTTCTCAAGAAGTCCAATACTCTTTGTGGAGAGATCAGGATGTGTCAGCTTCTCTTCCAGCATGAGATATTTAATGGACAGATTTCTTCGCAGCACAGACTTCCCTTCCAGCACACCCTGCAGTCTGTGCCTCCTAGTTTCAATTTCACTTACTGGACCTTGGATTCTCTCTTTCACTCTCTCTATCTCCTCCAGTCGCCTTTTCACGATGGTGCCATACCTCAAGTTCTTCCTGATCACTGTCTGGCATCTGGGGCAGACCTTCAGCTTGATGACAATTTCATCTTCATCCATGTAATGGTCGAGGCCTTGGGCCTCAAAGATGTGGCCACAATCCTCCAGTTCCACAAAGCGAGCATCTGGCTCGTCCTCAAAGCCAAAAAAGATCTGGGTGATTTCATCCTGGTGACACACACGGCACTTTTTTGGGCAAGGTTCCCCACACAACCCAATGCAAGTATGACCACAGCGCAGTAGCTTAGTGCATGGTACATCGCAACGGGGCCTGTTGCATGGTTCAGAGCAAAGCTTGGTACACTGGTAGTGCTGACACCGCCACTCACATGGCTCCATGCATAGGATACACATCTCTCCACATTTCTTTTTGCACCAACTGTGGATGCAGTGGTTCTGACAGGCTTGCTGGCATGGAGGGCATTCCCTGGTGCAAGGCTGCTGACACTTGTGGGAGCAGATCAGGAAGCGCTTACAAGGGCTCTTGCAGTGCTCATGAAATCGCCCTTCAAAGCAGGTATGGCAGGAACCTGGGCATGCATGGCCACAATCCAGTTGGATAAGGCATTTGGTTTTGCATTTCACAGGCATCCCACGTTTCATCTCCACTGTGATCCAACACTTCACCTGCTGGTTGTGGCCACATTGCAGTGTGACCGTAACCATCTCAAGACACTGAACACTGCATTCCTGCCCACAGGACATACTACATCTGTGCCCACATTTCAGATATTTTTGACAAGGCTCTTGACAGCAAAACTCGCTCTCAGGAGTGGAGCAAGGGACCATCTGCTGGTGGCCACACTTTGGGATGGTTTTCAGCACTTTCACCATGCATGCTCCACAGCGCTCAAAGCACAGTTGGGGGCAACGATGGCCATCTTTGCAGAGCACCTTTTGACAGGGCTTCATACATTGAAACTCTTTATGCTCTAAGTCATAGGGGTGACATGCTCGAGTGCAGACATGCCCACAATTCAGCCTGAATTCACAGGGGCGACTACAGCCCCCTTCAGGAACTCTGCAGAAGTCTGCTCCCTTGGAGACCAGAGTCCTAGTGTCAGGATGGTTCTGACAGCAGAGCATCAGTGAGCGACCAATATGACCCTTCTCCCACAGGGTGTGAATGATCTTGCTCCAGAGAGGCACCTTGCCAAGCATTCCCATATTCCCAATACAGTATAGCCCTTTCTTAGCTCTGGATAATGCTACACAAATCCGGTTAGAAATCTGCAGGAACCCAGCTTTCTCTTCCTTATTACTCCGCACAAGTGATAGCAAGATAATGTCATTCTCCTCACCCTGATACTTATCCACCACATGAACCTTCACACCTGTGAAGATCTTGGCAGGCATGAGTTTGCGCAAACAGAAAAGCTGCCCAGTGTAGGTGGTGAGGATGGTGATCTGAGAGGGCAAGTAGTCCTGGCACAAGAGGTATTTGCACAGCTCCACCACAAACTGGGCCTCATGTGGATTCTGATGGCTTTTCCCTTCCTGGATCTCCTGTTCAGGGAAGTCATGCTCCACAAAGAAAAGATTAGATAAAATCCCCTGAAAAGAAAAGAGGGGAAAACATTACAATGTAAAAACCATTCTAACCTTCCAACACTGACACCTGCTCTTTCATGCCTACGGTGACCCACTTAGCAGTTCCTCTGTAGATTACTTGGATTCAGGGCGCAGGACTCTGGTCATTGCACACTTAAGGCAAAAACTCCTCAGTCAGACCCCTCATAACATACCTAGTAAGGGAGAGTTTGGGAGCTTGTTGGCCAAACAGTGTCCCACTTGTACATCACTGACTATTCCAGGAATCCTGCAGCATGTAGAGGATTTGATTCCTTATCTTAGAGTCCAACAACTACAATTTATTCTTTAGGTTACAAAAAGGAGTTTGTGCTAGTGGCATGTTCACAGGCTATAAACGAGAAATCATGGCTCATTCATTCACACTTGTCAGTGTGAATACCCATGTACTTAGGATAGGTAGGAGAAATGAGTGATAAAATAATCATGCACAGTGTTTCTTTACTTGATACCTACTAGCCAGGGTGAAAAACACCTTCAGTATCCCATCCCCATGGGACCCTTATACACTTTTCTTGAAGATGTATATGCAATACTTGTAGTCCACGTAATAAACTTTATATGTATGAGTTTGAGAGAGTTTGTTATTGGACTCTGAATAAGCGTATGTACTTCATTCTCCCATCACACTATTCTCCCCCTTTCATGGCACTTAAGAATCTAAAATAGCCAGTCTCTGGTTTTTCATGACGATCTTTTTCTTTCTCAATTCCTCTTGCTTTCCCAATCCCATAATTCACACCATTCCTTTTATTTTTCAGTGTTTTGTTTGATCTTACTTTCCTCCCAATTCCCATTCTCCTTGACACAGCCACCGCAGTGCTTGGCCCCTCCAACACACCCTACCCATTGCTGAGAAGAAAGCAAGGGTTTCTCCTCTCTTCCATAGTACGGGCTAGTACTGTCAGGGTCCCTGTTGATCCCTGGCTCCCTCCTCCAGTGAGGTGGAGAATGCAGCCCATGCACCTGTCCAAAGTTTCCATTCAACCTAGGTGAACATGCAAGTAGAATCAGGCCATTTCAGTCAGAGCCAAGTTCCTTCAGGAAAGATGGATATTCATGCATATGGGCACAATTCTCTGGCTGTAGTTACAGTAATGGCTGCTTAATAAACTGCACTGGTTGAACATGTTTTTCCCATTAGAGCAAAACCAGGATTCCGTGTTAGTGTCCACAGATTAATAGAATTTAAGCTAGAAGAAACCCTAGTCTGACCTCCTGCATAACACAGGCCAGAGAATTTTACCCAGTTAACTTCTGTATTGACTCCCCTAATGTGTTTGACTAAGTAGTCTTCCAGAAAGGCATCCAGTCTTGAAGACATCATGAAATGAAGAATCCACCATTTCGCTTGGGAGTTTGTTCCAGTGGTTGATCACCCTTCACTGTTAACAATTTGCGCCTTATTTCTAATTGGAATTTGGTTTACCTTCAGCTTCCAGCCACTGGTTTTTGTTGTGCATTTCTCTGCTAGATTAAAGAGCCCTTTAGTACCCAATATTTTCTCTCCATGTATGTACATAGCTCTTTGGGCAGAGAATCTTTTTGTTCTGTTTGTATGTACAGCATCTAGTACAATGGGGCCCAAGTCCTTGACTAGGACTGTAGACACTACAGTAATATAAATATCATCCATCTTTTTTATAAGATAACTACTCCTACATCACCTGATTTCTTTATTTAACATTACCAATTTTTATTAGCTAAACTTGATCAAAGAGACAGAAATACTTGAATACAAACCCATAGAAGTGACTGGTTTGGATGATACAAGGAGAGGATCAATTTTAGTCAGTAAGGGACGGGCCAAGGGGAGTGTTCAGAGAGAAATTGCTTGGTGCCTTCTGTAAACTCACCTTGATGTTTTCATATTTGAGGACAGAGGGATGGTTCTCCAGCTCCCGGTATATGTGGGGAGTGAGGAGCTGGGCAATCTCAGGGCGCATGCGGTGCTGAAACACAAACAAAAGTTACAGGAGAGCTAGGGTTAGCTATAGCCAATATGAATGGGCAAATTTCTTACATGATGGAATGAACTGAACAATCCCTCCTTTTCTGCTTCATCAGGGAGACAATGACCAAATTCAAGACAATGGTGCCGCAGAAATGGGAACGAACCCTCCCTCTACCACCAACTCCAATCCAACCAGATGAAAAAGTGACCAAATATATCGTCATGAAGATACGGCACTGTAAGTAAGTTTGTTGCTTTTAGTGCAGTTCCCAGTGGATAGGTTGTCCAGCATCACATCAGCATGCCGTCACTGTGACATAACCTACTCCATGTAACCCCCTGAAACTATTGTTATATGATTATATTTTGTACAAAGTATGCTTTGTGAGATACCATTTGAGAAGTCACAATCTGTTAAACACTGTTACAATGTATCTTCATTGTATATGAAATTATGAGATGTTGCTATGTTTTGTGAGTCTGCTTCTCACACTCTCTTCAGTTATGCAACAGGGAGAGAGTCCAAGAACAGAAAGGCTGTACCAGAAGATGTAGTGCTTGTGTCTTGAATGGACACAGAAGCTGGCCTGCATGGATCTGACATATCCCAGCGCTCTTCTCGGGGATTAAGCAAAACCTGGTTCTTTGTTTTGTTTTTTCAGATTGCTTTGGGAGCAGGAATATGAGACTGAGCTTCCTACAGACTCCAAGACTCCAGCCAGGTAAATTCCTATTGTGACACTACATTCCATATTTGTCATAGTAATATTATGATACGATTATGGCATAATGATGATGCATTTTGTAAAAGATTGGTCATGTAAGGTGTTACTGGAAAAGTTATGATTTGCTGTATATGATTACTCTATTTGTATTATATATCATTTTTGTATATAAAGTTATTGACTGTGTATCTGTATTTCATATGTAATTACACCTGGGTGACACCCACTAGGCAAAATGCTTCCAGTCTAAACAGCTGGTTGTGAAGGGCCTATTCAGGGTAACGAGCCATTAGGAAAAACAATAGGATTTAGGGAGAAGCTTATCACCAGTGAGCCTTCCTAAGAATGCTCCAGACTGTCCATAAGTAATGGCTGCTATGATTCTGCAAGGGCATGTGACTAGAGCACATGACTCTGGACTCAATTTTCAGTACCTGTATTTTTCTACAAATTGGGCTGGGAACTGTTTTTGGAACAATGGGTTCCTGCCACATGCTAATCCTATATAAAACAGGGAGCGACATCATCTGTTGTTCTTCACTCCCCCACAATAACTCAACATCTAAGAAAAGCTCTGAAAGAAAAGGTCTTGGAATGGAGGTGGGGATCCCAAGCTGCAAAGCAAGTGCAGCTTGTGTCTTGAGAATCTGCAAGCCTGCTTTTATCAGTAGGTCCCTATCAAATTCACAGTCCATTTTGGTCAATTTCATGGTCATAGATTTTAAAAATTGTGAAGTTCATTATTTCAGATATTTATACCCACCTCTGAAGGCAGCAGCACAGAAGTAAGGGTGGCATAGTGTAGTATTGCAACTCTTACTTCTGCACTGGTGCTGCTGGTGGAACACTGCCTTCAGAACTGAGCACCTGGCCAACAGCCACTGCTCTTCGGCCACCCAGATCTGAAGGCAGCACAGAAGTAAGGGTGGTAATACTGCAATCCCCCTGCCGCCACCCCCAACAGTAATCTTGCGACTTCCCCCCACAACCCTCTTTTGGGTTGGGACCCCCGGTTTGAGAAATATTGGTCTCCCCCGTGAAATCTGTATAGTATAGGGTAAAAATACACAAAAGACCAGATTTCACGAGGGAGACCAGATTTCACAGTCCATGATGCATTTTTCACAGCCATGAATTTGGTAGAACCCTAATCATTAGTCAGGGTGAGAAACTGCTAATTCATATCCAATCTCTCTCATATTTTAGGTTTAGTCTGTGGTTTTGTTTATTTTCTAAGTAACCTGCTTTGATCTGTTTGCTATCACTTATAATAACTTTATCTTTCTGTAGTTAATACACTTGTTTTATGTTTTAACTTAAACCGGTGTGCCTTTAAATGGAGTGTCTGTGGGAAAATCTCAGTCTGGTTACCACAAGTGTGCATATTCCTCTCACCATTGAAGGGGGCAGGCATAATGAACTAATACTGTACAGATCCCTGTGTGGTCAAGATGGTATAATTTTGGGTTTATACTTTAGAGGAGGGAATTGGGAAATTGGCCGGTGTCTGCTGTTTGCACTCAGGTAACCCAGTTTGGATGAGTAGCACCACCTGCTGTCATGTTGGGTGATAACAGGGCCTGGGTGAGGCTGGCTGTGTCCCCAACCCAGCTGCGTCTTAGAGGGGTGCAGCGGTTCCCACAGTTCTCAGACTGCACCCAGGTGTGACAACCTGTCACACCTATATCATGGAAAACGAATACAGCAAGCAGAAATCCTAGAGCTGCTCCTCACCTGATAATTCAAGCGGACAAAGGGGAAGCCGACTTTCACCAGCCGCTCAAAGAGAGACATCTCCAGGTTAAAGTTCTTGGCCAGGTCATACACATTAGCACTAGGCCGCAACTGAAAATGAAAGTGTTAGAGTCCAGCTATTATGAGTTCTCTCCCCCCTCCCCAATCAGCAACATTTCCTTTCTCCACTGGAAGGGCACCAACAGAGTTTTTGAAAAAACACCAAGTATTAGGGCCAGCTCAGCTACAATGAATCAGGCACAGAAGTGAGGTTAAGTTACTGCCAGAGCTGTACAAGACTTTTGTCCCCAGAAGCACGTTGGAGGCTAGAGGGAGGCAGTGCCAGTGACTGCCACTGTGGATATAGCTGGTGGGGGGGGGAGGATGATAAACCTGTGGGACCCTGCTGCTTGGCATTTTGCTGTGCCCAATCTCTGTCTCTGTACAGTGGAGGCAGCCCCACATGTACACATTACCTGCTGGTGGTCTCCAATGAGGATGAGGTGCTGACAGGCTTTGCTCAGAGTAGTGATGGTGTGAGCCTCCAGCACCTCTGCTGCTTCTTCCACTATGACAATTCGAGGCTCCACTTTCTGCAGGATCTGACGATATTTAGCAGCACCTGGAGGGAAAGAGAGGCACCCTCAACAGAGCCCAACTCCTCCTACAGGCAGCAAGCTAGTGCCCAGGAACTCCAAGACAGATATTTAAGGGAAGGAGAGAACCTCTCCAGGTCTCAGTTCCCAGGAAGACACAAAAAGTTCTCTGTCATGCATTGCACATTCCAAGACTCATCCCCAAAGAGGCTTTGTAGCTGCATCTTGGTCCATGCCCAGGAGGGCTCCTAGGGGTGCAGGGATAGATGGTGTGACCCAAAGACCTCTTGATGCTAACAGGCAGAGAGATGCATAAGGGTTACAGGAGTCCCCTGAGTCTTGCATCTACATACTAGTTCACCAAAGAATGTCATGTGAGGTCTCTACTGCCAGCCTGTATTGCACTGGTTGTCAAAAATCTTTCCTAAATGTATCTGCAGATAATATGTAAAGAGCTCTGTGTGTGTATTATATAAAATTATGGTTTTAAAGCAGTGACATGTCTTAAGACAGGTTCTATCAGACAAAGTAGAAGACACTTGTCTCCCCGGCTGGCCATTGTATACTGGTAGTGGTGGATTAACACATGGGCCCCAGCCAATTTGGGCCAGACAAATCTCAAGATGCCAGGGCAGGATGATTTAGCTGCTGCGTCCTCTGCTCTGCTGGCTGTGCTTGGGGTAGGCTTCTTGGATGTCAGGGGGACGGGGGTCAGCCAGTGAGTGCAGCTGGAGGGAGCAGCAGCAGCCATCACCTCTTCCTTGTTGTTTTCTTCACTGCTGCCCATGGCTTCTTGCCACTGATGGTGACAGGCTCCCCCACTATTCTCCCACACCCGTTCGGGCAGCCAGGGATAGGTGGCGAAAGAAGATAGGGAACACCACCGCCTGCTTTTTCTCCTCCAGCCCAAAGCTGAGCAGGAATGCCCACTCTCAGCTGAAGTCCTACCACCCTGAGCCCAAGCTGAGCTGCAAGGACATGTTACTGATGCAGGTTGCAGCCCATCAGTAACTGGAAGAACATAGATGGTAAGAGGGCTGGGGGTGGGGGAGGGGGCACTGGGATGGGGAGCTTCCCACAGCTAGGGGAACCACGAAAATCCCCACTACCTCAACCCACAGCAACAGCTCCCAGGGAAATGCAACAAGGAGCCAAAGTGGGGGAAGGAACACACTCTGCTGTTCTGGTCAAGAGAGGAAACATGGAAACCCCAAACCCTCCCGTGGGAGCCCCCATCACCTCTTTCTTACTTCTCAATGTTCAATCACTTCTCTCCCCCAGACATGACCGAGTCTCACCTCTCCTCTTCCAGTTTTTTTTCCCCTGTCTCTTTTGGTGATTGCGAGGTATATGGTGAGACAGGCTTTGTTTGGGGTTTTGTTTTTTTTTTTATGCCTCCGGCCACAGTGCTGAGGCCTTTGGGTGCCACTGTCGCTGCATCTCACAATGCAGCATTATTTGCCCCACTTACCCTCTTCTGAATCTCAAAGACCTTTGCCGAGCCTACTTCCCCATGCACATGGTTCATAGCCTTGGGATCTTAGGGTGGATTCTTGCATGTCCATTGTGATACCAGCTGAGCAGGGGGTAAATAATGCCATATGCGGTCTTCCATAGTACAGTTATCCCACCTTAGCATTGGATGAAAGACTATAGTACTATTTACCCCAGACTTCATGTTTAAGATCTTTCTGTGTATATTCCCCGCCTCACCCAGCATGGACTGATGTGGCACTGTTTACACTGGGCCACAGCTTCCAGACCCAACTCACTCAACTAGGAATTTCACAAATGAACTGTGGCCCATGCAAATTTACTTAACAAAAACGGTCAGTGGAATCAACTGTTATGGGCTACTGGTCATCTGTTGCTATGTAAATGCCAAAGCCTGCAGGTGTGTGTGGGGGGGGAATAAAACAAAAGAAAAACCCAAATAGTTAGAGAAGTAGTTCAGTTTCAGTGACTTTTTCCCATCCGTAACACTGATGAGGAGGCATTGGTATAATGGAGCAATGAATGTTCTCTCTGCAGTATTATTGGAAAAGCTATGTTCTCATTTGCTTAGTAATGACCAAACATCCTGTTATGTGCTCTGACTAATCAGAACCTGGACTGTTCTTAAAAGTGTGATTTAATATAGAAATATAAGCTAGTTTCTGGTTAGCTAAAATAGTTAGTCCTAAAACTTAATTGGTAAAATGTCAACTTTCTCAGGTTTGAGATGAATTGCCTTTGGCAGAAGGCCAAGACAGTCACTTTGGCACACATCAGATTCTTTCATAATTTTTTCATAGTTTGTGTGATCAATTGCAAACTTTGTTTTAAACCAGTTCGCATCATTGGTTGAAAAAAAAAAAAAAAAAAATGGTTAATCACTTCTCGTAACTGTTGTTCTTTGAGACATGTTGCTCATCTATTCCAATTAGGTGTGTGCGCGCTGCGTGCACAGTCGTCGAAAAGTTTTTCCCCTAGCAGCACCCATCAAGTCAGCTGTGGAGCCGCCTGAAGTGGTGCCTTCATGCCACTCAAAATATGACCCTTCCCACCCAGCACCTCCTCAGTTCCTTCTTGCTGGCTACTCCGACAGAGGGGAAGAAGGGTGGGTTTGGAATTGATATGAGCAACACATCTCAAAAAAACAAGTGGTGAGTAACCATTTTTTTGAGTGATAGCTCATATTGATTCCAATTAAAGTGGCTCCCCAAGCCTTACCTAGGCAGTGGGGTTGGAGTTAAGAGCACACTGACTGCACTACCGCTCTGCCAAAAGCGGCATCGTCTCTGGCATGCCAGATGATGGCGTAGTGAGAGGTGAAGGTATGCACCAAGGACCAAGTTTCTGCCCTGCAGATTTCTTGGATCGGGACCGAGGCCAAGAGTGGAGCACGCAGTAAGAGCCGGGGCTGGTATGTTGGCCACTTCGTAGCATGTGCGAATGCACGACATGATCCAGGAGGATATTCTTTGAGATGAGACCAGGAGTCCTTTCCGCCGGTCTGCCACTGCTATGAATAGCTGGCTGGACCCCTCTCCCCAAAAAAGGTGGACCAATATTCCACAAAACCAAATGTATCTACATTCCACCACTTACCTAGATAGCAGTTCACTTCCAGCATCTTCTGTTTTCCTTCACTCATGGAACAGGAAGGATCACTTGGACATTTCTCCTTCAGCACCTTTCTGAGTTCCCTGAAGTCATTCATAATCTGTGAGATATCCTACAATGCAGTGTCATTAGCACTGAAATTCACCATCACCAGAAGATTCATCCCCATCAACTTTAAAAGCCTATCTAATCTAAAGTGATGTCTCATGTCTTGGTGCCGAGAAAAACAGCACACCATCCTGTTGTCATCTGTCCCTTGCAGAATGTTGTACCCATCTTCTTATGATAGAATCCCCAGCAAGGCTTGTCTGTCTTCCTTGGACAGTTGAACAGCTTTGTCAGCATGCTAGATTTTTCTTGCAAGTCGAGCTGAGCAGCTATCCACAGGTATGTCCCATACACCTCTCTGTTGAATTTGACCAGGTGGAGCTTCAGAGATATTTTCAGCAGTTTCCACACAGAGTACCTGGTATAATTTGGAAACCTCTAGCTTTGTGGCATTCGTCCTGGTCATCATTCTGATGGTCATAGCCTGCCTATCTTTGTCTGCCTCATCATCTTGCATTCAGTGGTTATGAATTGCCAAGCCTCCTCTGATTCTTTGAGGGCTAGTTCCTTTCTTCACTAAATCTGCAGTGATGGAACTTCTCAGTCTCTCTGATGCTGTGTAACATCTGCATTTGCCCTCCCAATCCAAGAGTCTATTCTTCCAACAACCACCAACTTCTGTGTCACACATAAAGTCCCTTCTGACTTCAGGCAGAAAAGAAAACATGGCATATCTGGTGCAGGTCACAGCTGTTCCATTGAAGGCCATCACGTAAATGAGAGTTGGGATTTCCTTTTATGTACAGTCCCTCACACTCCCTTGCCAAACTCCCTCTCAAACTCTCCTGTTAGCTGCCTGTTTCTAGCTCACAAATTTGTCAAGCAACTGACTTTTTATCCTGCTTAGCTCCACCACCTACCAGCAAGCAGCAACTAGTCACTCTGTCTTCAAACAAGGGGGAGGGCTAATCAAAGGACCAAAGGTCAAAGTTACATGGCCTTTACCTAGACACCACCAAACAGATCTGTCTGAGCTGCTAATTCAGAGGCCCATGGCCCAGCTACAGAAACTATACTCAGAGAAAAAACGAACAGAGGAGCTCAATACACCACTCACCAAGGCCTCCTACCTCTAAGCATAGAGTCCACTGCTTCAATCTCCAAAACACTCCTGTTAGCTGCCCTTGTTCATGACTCCACACACACCACTTGCTGATTCTGGAGATGGAGTCCATTGGGAGCTGTGTCCCTCCACTGATCTGGGATGCAGTGCTGGTTTGTTCCCTACATGCCACTCACCTGTAGTCGTCATCCCTACAACCAGGGCCTCCTTAAGAATGCAGAGATCCTCCTGTAGCCTCAGTTCTGCCAACCTCTCTGCT
This sequence comes from Chelonoidis abingdonii, assembly GCF_003597395.2. Lineage (NCBI taxonomy): Eukaryota > Metazoa > Chordata > Testudines > Testudinidae > Chelonoidis > Chelonoidis abingdonii. The sequence continues at coordinate 142,273 of NC_133782.1, forward strand.
GCCACCTGGTACTGCTGCTCATGCTGCAGGATCTTTCGTCGAATCTCCCCCTGGTACATCTGTAGCCAGCGCCTGGAGAAGGACATGATCACCAAACGAGAGGAAGGATGGTCCAGTGCTTAGGACACTAACCTAGAACTCATGAGACCTAGTTTCTGGCCTGTGATCTTGGGCAAGCCATTTAGTATTAGTGCCTTACTCCCCCATCTGAAAATGAGGATAACAGCCCTGTCTTCTGACACAGGGTGGGAAAGGAAAAATCCATCAGAACTGGTGAGGTGCCCAGCTATTACCATAGTGGAGGCCAGATGAGTACTTTACATAGATAGGGGAGCATGCAAACTCAGGGCAATCTCTGGGCATCGCCTGCCCAAAACACCCAAGAGCATTGTTACCTGTACAGCCTCCAGCGGGAGCTGAGGTCCAGCTGCCACAAGTCCTGGACACCCCTGGCTTCTGCCTCAGTCATTGCATTCAGTTTACGGAGCTCAGCCCTCATCTTCTGCTTCATTTTCCTCCTCTGAGCTGGTTGCATCTGCAGGAAGAACTCCCATCAAGCAGTTACACGTACAGTTCTCTGCACCAGCATTCCCCCATCACTCCCTCCCTGTCCAGACAAAGCAAGAGAGCAAAAAACCAAGCTTCCTAGTCCCAGTGAATGTGTTTACCTCCCACTCCATGGCTTCCTGCTGTGGCTGGGCTGCCCCTTGACCCTGCTTTTCCAGCTTCATGGCCAGCAGCATATTTGCCAGTTCCATGACGGCACCATTCTCATCTTCCCTCCTCTGCTGAGGTCTGGCTGCCTCCTCTTCCTCAATCACTCGGTCTGCCTGAATCAGGTCAGCCTCCTCTGGGATCTCCAGCAGCTGTTCCCCCTCCTCTTCCCCCTCCTGCTCCTCCTCTCCATCCTGCTGGCCACCTATAAGAGAGGTAAATCAGCCATACATGGAGGCATCAGTGAGGGCAATGCAGCTAAAGGGATGACAGAGGGACACTGCAGTAGGACGAGAATGCGGCAGTGGAGAGGGGCATGCTGGGATTTTAATTATCCACGGTACTTTTCAAACACTATCATCTTCCCTCACTTCCCCTTCAATATCATGCACTTTTCAGTATCTGCTGAACCACAGCTTCCCCTCACCAGGCACCTCCTGGCTTATGCATTCGCCCCCCTACCACAGGCTTCATGCATGGTGTGACAGGTTGCGTCACAGAGACCACCTCGAGACTGTCACCTGGTGTGCTGAGACTACCTCCAAGCCCATTTTCCCCGCCAGCTTGGAACTCCAGAACCCTGTCTTGTCGAGCCAGACATGCCAGTCTGCTCCAAAACAGACCCAGGGTCTGAACCATGCGCCCCAAAGCTGCAGACTTAACTGAAAACAGCTTAAGAAGTGTTCCTGTCTCTAGCACCCAGAAACCCAGCTCCCAATGGGATCCAAACCCCAAATAAATCTGTTTTTACTCTGTATAAAGCTTACATAGGGTAAACTCAAATTGTCCGCCCTCTAAAACACAGAGAGAGAGATGCACAGCTGTTTGCTTCCCCAGATACTAATTACTTACTTTGGGTTCAATAATAAAAATGATTTTATTAAGTATAAAAAGTAGGATTTAAGTGGTTCCAAGTAACAACAGACAGGACAAAGCAAGTTACGAAGCAAAATAAAACAAAAACACGCAAATCTAAGCCTAATACATTAAGAAACTGAATACAGGTAAATCTCACCCTCAGTTGTTCCAATAACCTTCTTTCACAGATTAGACTCCTTTCTAGTTTGGGCCCAATCCTTTCCCCTGGTACAGTCCTTGTTCCAACTCAGGTGGTAGCCTGGGGAATTTTCATGACTGGAGTCCCCTTTCGTCTGTTTCACCCCCTTATACAGCTTTGGCACAAGGCAGGAATCTTGTGCCTCTGAGTCCCCACCCCTCCTTCTAAATGGAAAAGCACCAGGTTTAACATGGATTCCTGTACCAGGTGACATGGTCACATGTCCTGTGAGACCCCCAAGCCTTCATTCTTCCTGGCCTGACTCACGGGAAGGCTTGAAAGTAAACAAAGCCATTTGCAACCAATTGTCCTAGTTGATGGGAGCCATCAAGATTCCAAACCACCATTAATGGCCCACACTTCACATTACAATAGGACCTCAGAGTTATATTTCATATTTCTAGTTTCAGATAGAAGAATGAAACATTTATACAAAATAAGATGACCACACTCTGTAGATTATAAGCTTTGTAATGATACCTTACAAGAGACCTTTTGCATGAAGCATATTCCAGTTACATTATATTCACACTCATTTTCATAAAATCTTATGGAGTGCAACATCACACATGGATATACACTTGTCTTCATACACCTGCAGGAGGTGTGAGCCTCTTACCCGCATTCTCAGACGCTGGGTTCTCTGCACCATTCTGGGTGAAGGCAGTAACACCAAGGCCCAACCACTCCAGAATCATAGAGTTCCTTGAACCCTTATAGTAAAACCACTCATCATCCTAATATAATGAGAAATAAATCAGCAAGGCTTGTGCAGCTCAGAGCAGCATTTTGAAGCCAAACTATCATACACTCCTCTTCAATATACACACAGACAGCTTAACTAGGGCCAGACCCAAATCTGTCAGCAAGACTCCTGCTTGCTGCCTCAGTGCAGCAGATGGGAAAGTCTGTGGCGGCTTCAGGTACCTTCAGAAATCAGGATTTTTACTGAATTTAATCTACAACAATTTCCCTTGGTTATTGGTGGCTTTTTATATTGATAATAAAGGGAATATCAGCTTGAAATCTAGGCAGTTTCAAAGAGTGAGATGAAAACAATTTCTGGTCCTACATCAGCCCTCTATCTCCCCCATCTCTTTACTCTAAGATCACTGCCAAATTTTTATGGGTGAGCAGTTATATTCTACTTAAAATAACTCCTCTTTTCCCTCTGGCTTTATGAGACCCACAGAGAAAACAGACTCCATGGGGAAAATGTGATACTGACTCCATATAGAGTGCTGTCAGCTGCACAGAGGAAAACCAAAAAGAGAAAGGTTTTCCCTTTAAATTCTGATCCTTCAAAGAGCTCTGCAACAGGGGCTCTTCCCACACCCAGCTGCTTGCAGATCCAGGGCCTTAGAGAACACAGTGCTGTAGTCACAGGCACAAGCAAAGCATTTTCAGACAAATGGGATTTAAGTTGAAAGGGTCACTTAGAATTCACTTTGCCCCAAACCAGTCTGTTTGCCCGAGACTTCTGCACTGACAAAGAGAAAACACATTGTAGCATAATGAGGACAGTTAAAGGATTTGGCAGCAGCTAGGGGAACTGCTGAGGATTTTGGTACCTAGGAAGGCAGGAAAGGCACTGAGGTTTTGGCAACAGGGAGGGGGATAAATCTCTTCTTTTCCTAACCCTTGTGAGCATGCTCAGAGAAACTTCCAGTTCACTTCCCCACTGATTCTTGATATTAACCAGCTATCCTACTGTCCCTACCCTGCTTCCTTCACTGCATCCCTTGGAGAGCAGCAGACACATTCAGCTCTTGTGCTTAAATCCTCAGCAGAGAAACTGTTAATTCTGACTGTTAAATTGCCATCATTCAGGTTCACAGTTAGCATTCTACTGAGATGAATGGGACAGTTCAGATTTCTCAGAGCTATTGTTCTGGGCAGTCAAATTGGGAAGGCTTCTCTGCAGCCTCAGGGTAAATGTAAAGAATACAATTTTTCAGCAGACAATTCTGCAGCCATGGAATACACAGGGCATAAGTAAGGTTAAGATTTTTAGTAAAAGTCATAGACAAACAATAAATCACAAAAGCCCAAGCCCTGCCACCTGGGGCTGAAGTCACAGAGGTCACCTAAAAATCACCCAATCTGTGACCAAATTGTAGCCGTATTGATAAGCTCCCAAACTATTCAATGTGGCCTTCTTGCCTTGAACTCCTCAGTGAAACTAGCACTTCACTGCAAGCAGCGAGGCCTGCTGGAAATGGCTGGGACTTTCCTAGAAGCTAACACTGAATCTCTGTACCTAAGGATTATGTGCAGAAGAGGTACAGTCAGGCATTAGGGCTACTGGCCTGGAATGACAGGATTCCTCTTACCAGACCATTCATCAGGCTGTCCCAGTGTTGCGTAGTGATATATCTTTGCAAGTGGCGTTCATGCAACACTCCATGTGCTGTACACTCTAAGTGTCGTGCTCCTTCACGCAGCTCCTGCTCTGACCGTTTCATCTGGGTGATTATCTATGCAAAAGGAAAGAGGAGTGAAGCTTTCAGAAGTTATTATGCTCTGGAAATCCAGGCTCTGAGAAGAAACATCTAGAACAGCATAAGGAAAAGTCAGGGCTAAAGAGTGAATGAGAATGGGAGACTCAGCAGATAGGCTTCAGCATGAGAGGGATTAAAGAAGGAGATGGGGAGAAGAGGGCCTGGATAGGTAACAACTGCACAGGTGGATTAGCTGTTGCATCTCTTCCCTGATGTGTGGGCAGCCTCCCCCCGCCAAGATTTTCTAGAACCCCACACATACATTCATGTATGCCCTGCGGAGGTGCGTGGGCAGGCTGCGGCGAAATTCACACTTCTTCCGCAGCTCTCGCAGGGTAAACTGCTTCAGGATCTCGCTGCTGCTTCTCCCTCCAACTCGCACAATCCCACTCTTCTGAGAGGTGTAGATTCCTGAGCATGCAAAACATTAGCATGAAAGAGCCACTCTCTGTTCTCTCTGGGAGTGGGGAAAGCAGGGAGAATCACATCAGGGCCACATGCCTCCACTCACCTCAGGGAGCCCTCCTGTGTGTGTGGGGAGGGGGGAATTCCAGCCAGTCCAATCCAATTTGGAGTAGGATTTTCTCACTGCACAGCAGTGGGGACCAGAATGAATAGCAAACCCATGAATGCAAACATCAGATTCAAAGGAGGGGAGTTCCAGCACAAAGCATAGCTGTTTGAACTTAAACCTTCACCCCATACCAGGCAGACCCTCTTACCTTCCAGGAACTGATCCAATGCATGGTTGGTGTAACAGACAACAAGGATGGGAAACTTCTGGAGAGTGCTTTGCCACACCTGGTCGTTGGTCAGGAAAGCCTGAACGATCTTCAAACCCACATAGGTCTTTCCTGCAAGACAAGCCCAGAATCAGAGATCAGAAATCCAGGCCAGATGTGCAGTTCTGGAATCAGGTTTCATCAGATCAGGGTACAGGGTCAGAAGCTGAGTGTTTCATTCCCAGCTCTGGTAAGGGACTGCCCATAGTGACACACGCAGGTCAATTAATCTCTCTAGGCCTCAGTTACCCACCAGTAAAATGGCAGTATGGTCCAGTATATAGGGCACTGGACTGGGAGACAGGTGACCTGGGCTCTGTTTTCAGCTCCCCTTCTTATCTGTCATGTGACCTTTAGCAAGTTGCTTCACCACCTAGGCTTTGTCAGTCTTATCTATAGAGACTGTAAGATATTTGAGGCATGTACTGCCTTTGTGTGTATATGAAGTGCCTAGCATAATGCAGCCCTGATCTGAGATGGAGTCTCTAGGTGTCAAAGAGAAATAATAAAATAATGCAAGACATTAAGCACACTATAACAGATATCATAAGAACTTAGACAAGATTCTGGTCTCCTCCACGCCTGCCATAATGGCGAGGTCTATAGTTCCAAGTGCCATTTCCCTACACCAGCTACAATGGAAGGGTCTGTAGTCGTCATTGCAATGCAAGGTCATCAGAGGATTAGGAGCTGACCACTTGTAACATTTTGCAATGCTGTGGATGGGTGTGACAGATACAGAGCAAGATTACACCAACTCCACACATGCAGACACCATGGTATCAGATCAGCCACACACATGGTATCAGTGGGAGCTAAAAGCCTTCTGCCCCAAAGACACAGGCCCAGGTCTCACATAGTGTCATTGTATCCACACCAGAAACCCACATACATGGTCATATTTAGCTTTAGGACAAATTTTTAATTTACTAAAACATCAAATATCAAGAAGAGGATGAGGTCACTGTCACACATAACCTAGACTGCAGTGGAGTTACACGAGCACGAGCTGGGCACCAGTAATTGAGCTCCAAACACACGAAACCCATTGAGACCAATCCCTGTTCACCAGTGCAGCTGACAGGGGCTGCTCCAACCTTGCATGGCTTATGCAGAGCAGAAAGACACTAAACTCTGTGCCTGCCCACACACAGCATGGTCCAGGAGGCAGAGATTCAGGGCCAGCTTCTCCTTTCTAAACAGGCCAAGCACTTGTCCTCCTATGAAAAGGCTCTCTATTCATTGCATGGACCTGTTAGGACTTTTTCATTCTCTGTATACAAAGCCCAGGAACAGCATCTGAGTCCAGCCTGTGCATGAAGTTGGTCATCAAAGGATGTTATTTTCCTTTAGAATTTTCCTCTACTTTTAGTGCTTTTCCGACTGGGCTGGTTCAAGGGATGTTTAGCGGAATTTATTAACTGGTGCCCAACAGTGCAGTTCTAAGCAACAGTGTATCTCACCAGTTCCAGGAGGCCCCTGGATAATGGCCAGCTCCTTGGTGAGTGCCAACTGCAGGGCTTGCATCTGGGACTCATCTAACTTCAAGGCTTCCATTGAAGGCCACTGGTTGGGGTCTAGAACATTCACCCTCGGTCTTCTCAAGTCATCGGGGCTCACCAGGAAACCCTCCTTTCCAACTGGAGAAGGCTCCTCTATCAGGGGCGCAAGGTTGTACGTGCTGCCCATTGCCAGGTATGCTGGCTCCTTCACCAACACATCACACTCCACAATGTATTTCTGAAATGGGATGTCTTCTTCCTGGATCTCCTGCAGCCCTTCCAGCACGTGTCGGTAGGCTTCAAAGTAAGCAGTTGTCTCCACCATTAGAAAGGAGTCAGATGGTTGGACCTCTGCCAGCAGCGCCTGGCTGTGCTCATTAAAGCACAGCTGCACAATGCCCTGGGACAGGTCTGCATTATCACGGTTGGACACTGTGGCAAAAAGGAATGTTTCAAAGTTGTCTTTAGACATACAAACCAGAGACCCATACAACAAACGCTTGGAATTCTGCCATCGCACAAACTTCAGGGGCTTTGTGTCAAACTGGACCTTGTAGACGATGCCAGATGAGGAGCAGAGGGGGGTGATGATCCGGGTGTCAAAGTAGATTCTGATGTCATCAAACTTCCTTTTCCTCAAACCTTTGTCCTCAAAGTTCTGCAAAAGCTCCAAGATGCCTTCCCTTAATGGCCTAACAAAGTCCTCTCTTAGGAGCCGGAAATGCGTGTCCAGGTAAACACTGGTGCTATCATACCTCCCAGAGACAATATTGGGACGAAGAAAGGGCTTTTTATCCCGATGCACCTCGTTGTATGTGGGGTAGATGGTCATTGTGCGGTAGGTTTCTTCCTGACCATCACCCTGAGGTTGCACTAGGGTGTAGTCATCAGCTCTCAGAGTGCCCTCACGCCTCTTCTCCTGCAGATGCTGAATAAGGGTCAGGACTTTTTCTAGGTTCTTCTCAATCTGTTCTGTAATGTCCACACCAGATGCTCTCAGGGCATTTATAGATGCTGGCAGGACAGACATCAACATGGAGATTTTCTGCACAGAACTGGCTGGGAAAATGCTCACCAGATCCTGAAGGAGGGAGATGATGTTGTTTATATGCTCAGGGAACTGATGTCGTACAGCAGGAATCACCTCAGTCATCATGTCTGCAACATACTGTGGCAGGCAGATCTTGAGGAAGTTTGATTCCTTTACCATGCCCAGGAGCTGCTGGACACTTTGGCGGTCCATTCTGGAGCTGCATGCCCTCCTAAGAACCTGGCAAATAAGCTGGAGGAAGCTGGGTTTCATAGATGTTTGAGACAGAAGCTCCTTGAGCCCTGAACTGGAGGCAAGTGTGATGACCACTTCAGAGGGGTCTTTCTGAAGGAGACTATCCAAGAATTTGTAGCCAATCCTCCTGAGTTGCTGAGGCTGTTCATTGGGCTCCTGGCACTGGGCTCCGCCTGGAACAGGATTCTGATGGAAACAAGGATTTTCACAAGGGTGGATTCTTCTGCCCCTGCCACCATCTTGGCTCTCATTTCTTCTTCTTCTCCTTCTGGCCTCATTTTCCTGCTCATTCCACTGTCCTCTGGGTCCATCATTGGCTTGTCCACCCTGGTTTCTCCTTCCCTGATTGGGATATTGTCCTTCACCATGGTATCTTCCTTCCCTCTGCCCAGGGGGAAGAGGGTTATTGTTAACCCTGAGGTTTCCTCCAGGCTGGGCTGCTCCTCTCCGAGGATAGCCTGGTGCATTAATTGCTCGGTTTCTGCCTCTTTGTGGCAAGCCAGCATCTTGACACTCTACAGGACCCAAAGAGAAAAAGATATTTAGAGAGAATGCCTCCTTAGAGAGGCTGCTTCCTGACACAATGTTCACTGGGATAATCCCCACTCCCCATGACACCATATTTGCCAGCAGCAGCATGTTTCAGACATTTCATATCACGTTGTAGAACTAATATTTTATTTACATCAGTATGTTTTCTGCTGCATAATGAGTAAAGGTACGATTCAGCCATGGACTCCGTGACTTCCACAGTAGCTGAGCTGGATCAGCTGTCAGCCCCCAGCAGTGCCAGGGCTGAAACAGTGGGGGGTGGGGAGGGGATTGGGTCAGCCCCTACCACTGGAGCAGCTACTGCAGCCAGCCCCAGGGCTGGCCACCCAAGCAGCTGGCCAGCCAACTCCCAGGGCCACTGGAGCAGCAGTGGCCACCAGCCCTGAGGCAGGAAAAGTGATCCCCAATGGTCCCCTTCATCCCTGCAGGCCTCCCACTGTAAGTCCCAGTCTGTCCCCCCGCTCCGGTGTTTTTAGTAAAAGTTAAGGAGAGGTCACGAGCTTATGTGAATTTTTGCTTATTGCCCATGACCTGTCCCTGACTTTTACTAAAAATACCTGAGACAGAATCTTAACCTTAGCAACGATCAGGCACTGAGGAAAATGACCAGCATAGAGTTTAGGATTGTGGCTAAACTATCAAAGAGAAAGTAAAATAACTCCCTTTCCATGTGCTGAAAAGCTGAACAGCATGGGGCCCAAGATGAGGTCCTCTTTACAGATTGGGTTTTCCCAGCAGCTAATGGTTGGTTTAATAGCCCATGAGAAAGCAGCTGTCGGTTCAGAACTTTAGTTTTACAGTAGAGTTAAAACTCAGAGCAGCAGGACAGACTCTTCCCCCTTGTCAGGGCAAATTAGGCACCAGATACTATGGTAATGATAGCCAAATAACAGACAGGTTCCAAGGCATAGGACTCATCCCTATCTGCCTCTATTTGGCATTAGTCAAATTAAACCAATAAAACCCACTGAAACAAAAATCTAAGAAGGTGGTTTTGTAAAATATGTACCAATCAATCCCTGCTCTAAGACAACAATGATGAGTGGGGTAGAAGATCTTAGATTAAAACAGAAAGGCAGTGTGTCCAGTGCTGGGAATGGGTGACGGGGAGAGAAGTGGGTTTTAATTTATGTAAATTTCAGTCTCAGTTTTTCCTCTAGCCCCATTCATTAAGCAGGCCACTCACCTCTCCAGTTAACATTGTGCAGCCTTGGGTAGGGTTCTTGTCCAGGTCTCCTGCCATCCATTCCTGAGAGTCACTCAAGTCCTCTTCTGCCTGGTTCTTTGCGCTACTGCAGGCAGACACACAAAGCCAAACAATAATCTTTAAAAGAGAACCAGGCCAACACTGCCCAGCATCCACAAAACCAGGAGCACTCTGGGCACCTCTGTGGGGGACAGCATTAACTCCACAAGGGTATGTTACCATACAGAGTAGCAATTACACCTGATGTTGCCAATTCAAGGATAGTTATACTATCTTAGCTCATCAATTAACGCTTTGCATACTAGGGACCCTTCACCATCTGCATCTCTTCCCCTAAACATGAAGCTGTCACCATCCTAACTCCAGTTTCCTTCCACTGAGCATTGGAACAACCCAGTCTGATGGCCTCATGCTCCCTGTCCTCCCATGAGGACACCTCTGAGCCAAGTCCTCCCTGCTCTCTCAGAGCAACCTGCCTACACCATGGTGGTCCCTGTCCTAAGAGGTGGGAGACATAAGTCCCAATAAGGCCAGACCAGCATGCACAAACCTCAAAGAAGTGTCACCGTGGGACTACCCCCCTTTCCTGTAACTGCCTCTCATTCCCATTGGCAGGGTATCCAAATGTTCCAGGAATCACAAATCCAGTTTGTCTAGAAGACAAATCCTGTGTCCTTACCCACCACTGTGCTGCTGGGTTTCTGTATGACTGAAAAACAGCTCACCCCTTTTGTCACTTCTCTATAGTCAGTTTCAGTTTCTAGTTCTCCACTAGCCCAGCCCAGGGGGGTGGCCCAGGAGCTCCTGTAACTCTAGGGCGTTTCCAGGGCACCCAGCACCAAACACGAACCCACTGCACCAATTTTTGCTCAAAATTCACAAATGTGAAGTTCTGCAGTATCATTTCCCAGCTTCTTATAGCCTGCCCTCCAGCCCCCCCTTCCTCTCCTCCAGCCCCTGGCCTCCCCCATTCAGGGCCGGGCCCTCCCCTCCAGCCCCCCCTTCCTTGCCTTCCCTCCAGCCGCTAGCCTCCCCCTTTCCGGCCCTCCCCTCCAGCCTTCCCAGGCCTCCGCTCCAGCCCCCCAGCCTGCCCTCCAGCCCCGCCTTCCTCTCCTTCCCTCCAGCCCTCGGCCTCCCCCTTTCGGGGCCCGGGCCTCCGCTCCAGCCCCCCAGCCTCTCCGTCTCTCCAGCCCCCAACCTGCCCTCCAGCCCCCCCTTCCTCTCCTTCTCGCCAGCCCCCAGCCTCCCCCGTCTCCGGCAGCCCCCACCCGACCTCTGGGCACGAGCAGCGCCCTACCGCCATGAGGGGCTTCTCCTTACACAGGTGACCCCCCCACAGTACCCGGCCACCCTCCGCGCTGGGCCCAGCCTGGCCCGAGCCAAGAGCCGCGCCCCGCACCAGGAGAGGGAGACTGAGGACGCTTCTCACCATCCCCAGCCAGGCGCCGCCCGCACCCTGAGGGGGAAGCGGCTCCGCCTCGCCAGCGCTTTCAGTTTCCTTTCCGGGGCGGAAGGGGGCTGACTCCGCCCGGGGGCGGGGCATATCGGGGGCGCCCGTGGCCCCGCCCACTGGGCCCCCGCGCATGCGCCAGGGGCGAGGGTGGCCGGGCGCCGCGTGCCTGCCCGCCGAGCAGGGGACTGAGGAGGCGCCTTGCGCGCGCCATGCTGCAGGGGCTGGGGCTCGTGGCCACGCTCGGGGAGGGGGATGCGGCGCCAGAGGAGCCCGAGTCCGGGGACTCGGCGGATGAGGAGGTGAGGGGCCGCCGCGGGCGGGAGCCAGGAGCCAGGCTGCCGCCTGGGCCCCGCCTCACCCCCTTCTCGTCCGCAGGAGCCGCTGGGCCGGGGGCAGCAGAGACGCCGCGGCGGGGACTTCAGTGCTGGCTTCGTCTTCTCGGAGAAGGAGGCTCCGGGCGCGGCGAGCGGGGCCTGGGCGGAGGCGCTGCGCCAGCTCAGGGGCAAGGTACGTGGGCAGGGAGGTTGCTGGGAGCGCGGGGCCCAGACACCCCGCCCGAGGCAGCGATGGGGAGCTGCCAGGGGAGGCCTCTCGCTGGATTATGGCTGCAGCTCGAATTTATGCATTTTTAAAGGTGTTTAATGTGTGTGTATAGTCTCGTTCCGCACGTAAATGGCGTCAGTTCCTCTGTTTGTAACTCTGCTGCCCAACCGTGCGCTAACTGCATGGTGTGAACACGTATTGCCTTTGATCTGTTCTGAATTTCTAGCTTCCCAATTGCCCTGAACGTTTTCTTGGTCATGTGCTGTGAGATAGGGCGAATAGCAGTTGGCTCTGTTGATCATTTTCTCTATGGTAAACAGTCTTGCACTTTTCATTCTCCCCTCATAGAAGGAAGGGGGTGGAGGTTGTGATGGGTAGGGTCTCCCGGGGTGTATAGGGTCCTGTTGGAACCTTACCAGATGTCAGTTGGGTGCCGTGACCCTGACAGCTGACCCTGGTCACTTAGCGCCCATTCCACCATCCACACTTCTGTGTCTGGTAAAGTGAATTAAAACTAAAGGAAACGATCAATATATGCCCAAAACACGCACGTCCCATATCCTGACTCTAGGTTGAAAAGTCTCTGGGAGAGGGACCAAGTCTTCTCTCACTGCTCTGTCGTGCACCTTGCAGACTTTTGGGGCCTGTATATAAATGATGATGATGATCATGTTTTCCTATTCCCCTTGTTGTTTGCCATCATTGCTGTGTGTCAGAGCCGCTGCTGGATGGTTCTTACAGATTCCCCCTTCTTCTCCCTAACTGTCTGTCTTGCCTTGCCCAGAGAGCAGCAGCAACAACACTGGATGAGAAGATTGAAAAAGTGAGAAAAAAAAGTAAAACCCAGGTTAGAGGAATGTTTGCTGATTTGTGGACAAAAGCTTTTAGCTCCTACCACCCCAACCCTTGGAAGGATCTCCCCATTGTGGGGGGGGGGAGAAGGGAACTCTACCCTTCTTTCCATCCCCTTTTCCACAAGAAAACCTTTGGAAACTTCTGTTTAGAGGTTGGCTGGGATCTTTCTGACGTGCTCCCCAGGCCATTGAACTCATCTCTTCTTTTAGGAAAGGGAAGTGAAACATGTTAAGATGAAGGGGGAAGACACAAAGATGGAGAAGGATGAAACCAAAGAGAAGGAAAGCGAGGAAGGCAGTGAAGAGGAGGAAGAGGATGTAGAGTCCCAATATTCCTCAACTGATGAGAGTATCCTCACCAAAGCAGGTAATTACATGGTGTGGGAAAGGGGCTGGAAGAAAGAAAGTAGTAGGGGGTCATTGGCAGAGTGGGGAAGAGAATCTCTTGAGTGAGAGCTGGCACCAGTGGCTGCATGGAAGGGAAATGGGCAGGAATCTCTTTTATTTGGCATATCTCCTCCCTGCTGGTCCGTGCAATATTGTTTTTCCAAATTTTGCTCTTGTCTAATTGGAGTTTCAGCTCCCTGTATTTCCATCAGAAGTGTGTCCTTTCCATGGGGAAAGGAACTTGCTTGCCAACTGATTCCCCAGTTTGCTTGGGAATCAGTTTCACAGGCATCTCCATAAATGACTAACTGTGGGGAGATGTAGGGTAGAACTCTGGCAGGCACCCTGGGATGCAGGAAACATGCCTTGGTTGGGGCTTAGGTGAAGTTGCTCTTAGATGATGCTGAATGCTTAGCATCTCTCTCTTTTCAGATACCCTCAAGGTGAAGGAGCGAAAGAGACAGAAGAATGTAGGAGAGATGGTGAGTGTCACCGGAGGGGAGGGTAGAATAACACTGAGCATTTCTCCAGCATGCATCTTCCATTCCAAAGAACCCAGACTCACTTGACAAACAATAAGTGTGTAGGATGGAGCCCAGCAGTGCAGTGTGTGCTGGAAATTGTTGCAGCTCTTGCTTTTATTTCCTTCAGGAAACAAAGATATTTTTCGAAGATGCGTCTCAGTACGATGATAACTTGTCATTCCAGGACATGAACCTCTCACGCCCTTTACTAAAGGTATTAAGCTCTTTCAGTCACTGCAGAAAGGATTGCAAGGATGGGGGCAGGAGTTCACAGCCTCTTCCCTGTGCTTTTGGGGAAGCTCCAAGCTACTCCAGTCGCAGTCTCTCCTAGCAGGAGACAGTGTAGGGAATGGGCATGAGTGCTAGCTCTGGGGGAATTAATGTTTTCTAGTGTAGAATAAGGTGAGATTTCCACTACACAGGTAACATCTAGATTGAGATTTCCCTTTCTTTTATCTGATGCCTGACTAGTCTGTTTACTTGGCAGGCAATCACAGCCCTGGGCTTCAAGCAGCCAACCCCAATCCAGAAGGCCTGTATCCCCATGGGTCTGCTGGGGAAGGATATTTGTGCTTGTGCTGCCACTGGGACAGGTAAGAGCCTGGATGAGGACTGAGGTGCTCAGGGAAGCATCATGTTTTTGAGGTGAACTAATTCTTGATGCCCTGTGTTCTGCAGGTAAAACCGCTGCATTCACCCTACCTGTACTAGAGCGCTTGATCTACAAACCTCGCCAGGCTCCAGTGACTCGGGTGCTGGTTCTGGTTCCAACACGAGAGTTAGGCATTCAAGTGCACTCTGTCACCAAGCAGCTGGCCCAGTTCAGCAGCATCACAACCTGTCTAGCTGTGGGTGAGTATGAGCCATGGGGCTGAGAGTTCAGTTCACATGGACCATGCTATCCCCTTCCAAACTGCTCTAGGTAACCCCTAACTCTAAGGGATGGGGGCATAGAGAACCTGGAGTCCCATGATTCGAGCTGGTCAGGCTATAGGGCAATGTTCACCTGTTCACTGTATATATACACTGATGCTTTAACCTGGAGTGGTGTCCTGTGCTTCTCCCATGGCATGTGGGGACGGTCCACATCTACAGTGAGGGGTCACTTTTGTATCTGGTGTCTGAGGTACTCACTGAAAGGACTCTTCACTCCCGCAATGGATAGAGGCCTGGGGGGTCTCTATCTCACCCTGCTCCAGGATCTCATGGTCCTTTCTGGGTATTCACCATTACAGGGGGCTTGGATGTGAAGACTCAGGAGGCAGCTTTGCGCTCTGGGCCAGACATTCTGATTGCCACCCCTGGGCGCCTGATAGATCATCTCCATAACTGCCCCTCCTTCCACCTGAGCAGTATCGAAGTGCTGATCTTGGATGAGGCAGACAGGTAAGCTGGGTGGGTTGGTGGTAGAGAATGAGGTATTGGCTTCTAGCTTGCCCATTGCTGTGAGAGGAGAGTTTGCCTGGTCTAGAACAGCAGCTGGTCAGGGTTGATGGGTAAAGCAGAGTCTTCTACAGCTTTTCTCCTTTCTAGGATGTTGGATGAGTATTTTGAGGAACAGATGAAGGAGATCATTCGGCTGTGCTCCCACCACCGTCAGACCATGCTGTTCTCTGCCACCATGACAGATGAGGTAAGGATGGTGCCTAAACAGCCTGTTAGGAGGGTGGGAATGGAGGGTTTGGGCAGACTTCCCTTTGTGATGCTTCCCTTCCTTCATTTGGATAGGTGAAGGATTTGGCTGCTGTTTCCCTGAAAAATCCTGTCCGGATTTTTGTGAATAGCAACACGGATGTAGCCCCTTTCCTGCGGCAGGAATTCATCCGGGTCCGTCCCAACAGAGAAGGGGACAGAGAAGCTATTGTGTCAGGTGAGTAGTGCAGCCTGGGAGGAGGGGTTGAATGGGTGAGCCCTGGTAAGTGGCCTGGGAAAGCTGGAAGCAGTGTTTTACTGCAAGGCAGCTTTGTGGGGACACCTAGAGCTGCCTCTGCTGCTTGCTGAGAGGACTTTGTCTTTCAGCTCTGCTGACACGGACCTTCACAGACCACGTGATGCTTTTCACACAGACCAAGAAGCAGGCTCACCGCATGCACATTCTGCTGGGGCTGATGGGTCTGCAGGTAGGGGAGCTACATGGGAACCTCTCTCAGACACAACGGTTGGAGGCCCTCAGGTACTGTCATAGTGGGTAGCCCCAGAGGGGGAGAAGAATGGCTTCTGCGGGAATTGGGGAGGGAGCCCATTGCTTGCATAACAGCTTGTATTCTCTGCGCTCAGGCGCTTTAAAGATGAGCAGATCGATGTCCTGGTAGCTACAGATGTTGCGGCCCGAGGACTTGACATCGAGGGTGTCAAAACAGTAAGTGTGCAAGGCTCTGAGCCCACTTGAGGTACCATGAGTCTGACATTGGCCTTGCTTTCCTGCTAACCCCATGTCTCCCCACCAGGTGATCAACTTCACCATGCCCAACACCACCAAGCACTATGTGCACCGGGTGGGGCGGACAGCGCGGGCTGGTCGGGCTGGCCGCTCAGTCTCACTGGTGGGTGAGGAGGAGCGCAAGATGCTGAAGGAGATTGTGAAGACAGCCAAGATACCAGTGAAGGCCAGAATCCTCCCTCAGGGTATGTGCTTTGCTGGGACAGGGCTGCAGACAAGTAGCCCTGGGGTGCTGGGGATGGGAGATGCTGAAGCACAGGCAATTCTCATAGGGACCGTGTATGTCTTTCTCTCTGGTCCCCACTGGGTGTGTCTGCAGATGTGATCCTGAAATTCCGGGAGAAGATTGAGAAGCTGGAGAAAGATGTGTATGCAGTGCTGCGTCTAGAGCGTGAGGAGCGTGAGATGCAGCAATCAGAGGCCCAGGTGAGGGTAGTGAGAGCTTGCTCCTACAGCCTGGGCTGGGTAGGGCACTGAGATATGGGGAACTCACTCCTGTGGGTGTGGACTGGCTACTCTGAAGGATGAACAGGCCAAAGCCCCTAGCCCAGGGTAGGGCATTCTTGGTGGGGAAATGTTCCCCCAGGGGCTCTTGAGGCTCCATGCACTATAATCCCTACTACCAAGGGCTTCTATGCACAAATGCTGACAGTGACCCAGTGAGGTTTTGAGGTGTGGGGAGAGCTATTTCCTGCCCTATCTTCTCCAGACTGGGTAGTGGCCACTCTGCAGGTCCATGAGCTCCCCATCTGCTTGGGCTGTCCCACAGATCAACATGGCAAAGAAGCGACTGGAGGCAGGAGAACAGAAGGTGGAAGAGGGGCCTGAGCGGAGCTGGTTCCAGAGCCGAGAAGAGAGAAAGAAAGAGAAATGTAAGTCCTGGGAAGAGGGAGGCCTTTGGGTCTGGACCAATGGGCTAATTCGAATCATGCATCTCTGAATTGGGTCTGAAATTGCCCTCTGTTCTTGAACCTTCTGTATTCCCTCACCCCTTGTCTGTCTGTCTGTCTCTCTCTCTCTCTCTCTCTAGTGGCTAAAGCCCTTCAGGAATTTGACTTGGCGTTGAGAGGAAAGAAGAAGAGGAAGAAGTTTATGCAGGATACTCAGAAAAAAGGCCAAATGACAGTGAGTGAGGGGATCTGAGAGAAGGCAAGGACCTGGGTGGCTTGATCTGCTCCCTCATGGAGGGGCATATTAACTGTAAACTTAGATTTCTGTCTCTCCCAGCCAGAGGAGAGATCACAATTTGAAATCCTGAAGTCGCAGATGTATGCAGAGCGTGTAGCAAAGAGGAACCGCCGAGCAAAGCGAGCTCGAGTTGTGCCCGAGGATGAGCCTCCCTCAGCAGCAGCAGGTAAGAGAAGAGCATCTGTTCTCCACAAAAACAGCTCAGAGAACGCTTTAGCTGATTTCCCAGTTGCAATGTAGCTGCTCCTTAGAGCTGGATGCTGCTTGTGAGAGCTGAGAGCATGCTTACTGCTGAGGTGCAGGAGGGTTTTGCTGCTAGCATTTATCTTAATACTGATTGCATAAATGCCACTGGTGTCTGTGCTGTTAACAACCCAAATCAGTAAAAAGTGACCTGGAAGATTGGAACGCTGGAGACTGCAGGCAGTGACGGGAGAGTCCATTTCCTGTTCATAAAATGTATGTTCCCAGTGCCCACACCCATCACTAGGAGGGCTGAGGCCAGTCTTTTTGTTCTGCATTTGTACAGCATCTAGCACCATGGAGTTATGGTCCATGACTTGAGTTCCTAGGCGTTATAGTAATGCAAATAATGATGTGGACTGTGTGACCTTATCAGGGACCCCGCTTCTGTACATCAAGCCTTGCTAATCATTGGCTCTGTTGTTGCTTGCTTTCCAAGGCCTCAAATGGAAGAAACAATCATCTGTCTTTGACGAGGAACTCACCAACACAAGCAGGAAGGCCCTAAAACAGTATCGTGCTGGGTAACTTGGCTCAACATCACTGGGTTTGCACAGGCTGTGGTGGAGGCACTCTATTCCCTGCACATCCATGGAAATCTTCACCAGTGATACCTTCTGCAGGCAGTAGAGAGGGGCTTCATCTTGCTGCTTTGAAGAATAGCGGGGGCAAGGGAAAGTTATACAGGAGTCATTCTGTCTACCTTAAATATCTTGTAAGGAGAGCAGAGAGTGTCCTGTCTGAGAGCACCTCTGTCACAGATCAGAGGTTTTGCTCTCATACCGCCACTTCAGGTATCTGGGGGCAGGAAGAGATCAGGTGGCATGAGTGGGAAACCACTCCTTGCATGGGCTGGGCGCAATGCAGTGGGCGAGGAAAGGAATACTTTTCTGAGCTAAGACTATCCTCCCACTCAGCACCAGAAAAGTACTGAATCATGGCAGGTAAGAACAAACCCATGGGCAATACATGAACTGAGCAGAGGGATATAGAGCATCCTGTTTCAGGGAGCATGGCTATGTCTCACTGAGCTCTTTCCTGTGCAGCCCCTCCTTTGAAGACTGGAAGCGTTTGGGCTTAGCCCGACACCGGAAAGGAGGAAACTTCAAATCCAAGTCCAGGTAAACAGCCTTATTACCTTTAAGATTTTTCTGTTGGCCTGGTTTGTCCCATTTCCTCCTCTAAGGGCCACAGCAGACAAGCACTCATGGTGCCAATCTTGATACAAAGTTAGCCCTGTTTAGCCAGTGCTGCCAGCCCCACGTCTGGGAATACACATCGAGACTTAGGTTTTACTGGCACACTGGTGGGCTACTTCTGAGCAGGCTGGCATTGACTTTGCCTAGGGGCTCATTTACCCCTATCCTGTCCCTTTATCACTAGTGCAGGCATTTGGACTGATTAGGACTTCCAACATTGTCTTTTTACAGGTTTAAGAGGAAGTAACAGCAGCTCTTTGCCAGAGGGATTCCATGGAAAATCTAACTGTAGGAGACTTTGTGCCTCTTCCAGAAAAACTCTGCTTTCCATTCTGTATTTGCTGAAATAATGTAGCTTCTGAAGTGGCCTGAACTTACGTCTGTTAAATTCTTGGACTCCGTGCAAATGCACCTGAAGGGTGGCACCTGCTAAATTAGCACATAAAGGAAAACCATGTCTTCTGCAGTTGCAGCGAAGGATTGACTTCCTTATATTTTTGTAACATAGCCTGCTGCTCACTTAGCTGTGGCAATTGAAAAAACTAGACCATGGGAAATGGTACAAAACTGCCAGGGTGGTCTTCACTTCTTTACGTCTTGTGTTGTACACTTACCGCAGTGAGCAAGGAGGCAAGAATCATACAATAAGTTCTTTAATGTTACTGTGTGAAAATTGCTGGAACAGATATAGTAAATGGGCAAATAGTTACTCAACTATAGTCATCAATTTTTCTTGAAGAAGGGTGGCACCACTTGCTGATACTGCCAGGAACTTAGTTGGAGAGAAAATGCAGCAGAAAGGGCTGTATCTACATCCAGCCCTTGGAACCATGCTCTAAAGCAGGGAAGAGTTGACGATTCACAAGGAGTAGCAGTTGCTCTAGAGCTGAGGTCTACTAGAGATAGCACAGGGCAGGAGCACTACAGCCACAGCCTGCCTCTCCCCTTGTGAGAAGGAGTAGCCCTACGTTGTACTATGCTGCAGGAACAAATATGCATGGATTCAAACTACATTCACTCCAGGTTTTTTCTTCCCTGCTGTCCTAATGCAGTGGCTGTAGAAGGCTGCAGATGCTGGTTAATACTCTAGCACTAGTCCCAATACATATAAGCGACCACTCTGCTTGCTGCTACCGCATGAAGTCTTACTCAGTGCATTAGGTCTTGACAAGGGAAGGGGCCCTGTGATAGAAGAAACAATTGACCTTGGTCTGGCAAGCTTAGTAATACCCAGTTTAACAAAAGGACAGATAGCAATTCTATAGTGGAGAGTACAGATGTGAGTCTCGATCAAAAACCTGACCAGAAGCTACATATTAGGATGAACATGACTGGATTAGAACAGCTTGCTGTAGCACAGTCCAGAAGAGGTGAAATGTATGTAAACCAGGGATGTCAAACTCATTTGGGAGTGAAGACCAAGTTTCATTTTTATTTGTCTATGTTGAGATGTAGACAGGGCCCTTTGTAGTGGCATAATGGGACAGATGCCAAACCACTGTAATTTGTTGACTTCATAATTCAGTGCTGAGTCCCAGCTCCTGGAGTCTCCTACTTGTAGCAAACACAAAGCTTTCTTAAGTTTAAAAACAGAGCCACGTGTAACCAAACCAGTAATAGCTGTCTGAGACTGCAGCCATTTTGAAGAAAAGCTCTAGAAAGTGAATACTAGAATCCATTGTTCTAGGAGGCCTCTGGTGGAGAAAGAGGACTGTCACTATAAGTTCTGGGGGCGTCCCACCAATTGGTTAACGTCACAGGAGCCAATACCCAGTGCTTCAGAGGGAATGAAAAGAACAGAGTAATTAGTGAGTGATGCATCCCCTGTTGTCCACTCCCAGTTTCTGGCACTTAGAGGCTAAGATCACCGGAGTATGGGATTGCATCCCTGGCCAGTACCCACTCAGAGACCTATCCTCCATGAACTTATCTAATTCTTTTTTCAACCCAGTTATACTTTTGGTCTTCACAACATTCCCTGGAAATTAGTTCCACAGATTGACTGTGTGAAGGAGTGCTTCCTTTTGTTCATTTTAAACCTGCTACCTATAAATTTCATTGGGTGATCCCTGGTTTTTGTGTTACATGAAGGGGTAAATAACGTTTCCTTATTCACTTTCTCTACTCCATTCATGATTTTATAGACCTCTGTCATATCATACATCCACTGGATCACCCTTGTCCACATGGTAGTTGATCCCCTTCAAAGAATTCTAATAGATTGAAGCATAAATTTCCCTTTACTAAAGCAGTGTTGGTTCTTCCTCAACAAATCATGTTCATCTATGCATCTGATAATTCTGTTCTTTACTATAGTTTCAATCAGTTTGCCTGGTTCTGAAGTTAGGTTAACTGCCCTGTAATTGCCAGGATCTGCTCTGGAGCCTTTTTTAAAAATTGGCTCACCTACCCGTACCACTACACCCCCTCGGAGTTGCTGCTGACATGCTGGCCACTTGCCAGAGCGGTGTGGGGCCAGGATAGGCAGGGAGCCCGCCTTAGTCCTGCTGCACCACCACCTGAGCTAAGAAGTGCCCAGCTGGAGCCTGAACTCCAGCTTTGAGTCCCCTCCTGCATCTCAACCTCCTGCCCCAGGCTCAGCCTGGAGCCCCTCCCAACCCCTTGGGCCCAGCCCAAAGCCCATACTCTCTCCTGCACTCCAACCTCCTGTCCCAGGCTGATGAAAGTAATGGAGGGTGGGGGGATGGAGTGAGCTGGATGGGGCCTCAGGGAAGCAGTGGGGCAAGGGTGTTGGGTTTGTGTGATGGTTATTTCTACATTTTCTTTGAGGTGGGTCCTGGGTTGCACTTTAAAGATTTAAAGTGATCTTGTGCTTAAAAAGGTTGGAGACTACTGCCGTAAAGATTCTATAGTACTGTTTGATTAATTTGATTTTCAACATATTTAACTTGATGCTTTTTCACTTGTAGTGCCACTCTCCCACCAGCACACCCTTCTGACATGCCTGTAATATTTTCTACCTTGCTATTACTTTGTCCCATTGATTTATTCTACCAAGTTTCTGTGATGCACATTTTATCAATATCTTCACTGAATATCAGGCCCTCAAGTTCACCTATCTTAGTATTTATACTTCTAGCATTTATATACAAGCTGTGATGGAGTAGGGGCTGTGTGTGTGGGGAACGGGAAGGAGTAGGGACTGTCGGTGTGGGGAACGGGAAAGCAGGGGATGTCTGTAGGTGGCGGACAGGTAGTCAGGGTGTAATC